>NC_069508.1:103572491-103662491 GCF_027579735.1 Bombina bombina
CACCAGATAAGGAGGAGAACACTGCAGAGCAGATAATTCTGAAACTCTTCTGGCAGAAGAAATTGCAACTAAAAACAAAACTTTCCAAGATAATAATTAATATCAACGGAATGCAAGGGTTCAAACGGAACCCCCTGAAGAACTGAAAGAACGAAATTGAGACTCCAAGGAGGATTCAAAGGTTTTGTAAACAGGCTTGATTCTAACCAGAGCCTGAACAAAAGCTTGAACATCTGGCACAGCTGCCAGCTTTTTGTGAAGTAACACCGACAAGGCAGAAATCTGTCCCTTCAGGGAACTTGCAGATAATCCTTTTTCCAATCCTTCTTGAAGGAAGGATAGAATCCTAGGAATCTTAACCTTGTCCCAAGGGAATCCTTTAGATTCACACCAACAGATATATTTTTTTCCAAATTTTGTGGTAAATCTTTCTAGTTACAGGCTTTCTGGCCTGAACAAGAGTATCGATAACAGAATCTGAGAATCCTCGCTTCGATAAAATCAAGCGTTCAATCTCCAAGCAGTCAGCTGGAGTGAAACCAGATTCGGATGTTCGAACGGACCCTGAACAAGAAGGTCTCGTCTCAAAGGTAGCTTCCAAGGTGGAGCCGATGACATATTCACCAGATCTGCATACCAAGTCCTGCGTGGCCACGCAGGAGCTATCAAGATCACCGACGCCCTCTCCTGATTGATCCTGGCTACCAGCCTGGGGATGAGAGGAAATGGCGGGAACACATAAGCTAGTTTGAAGGTCCAAGGTGCTACTAGTGCATCCACTAGAGCCGCCTTGGGATCCCTGGATCTGGACCCGTAGCAAGGAACTTTGAAGTTTCTGACGAGAGGCCATCAGATCCATGTCTGGAATGCCCCACAGCCGAGTGACTTGGGCAAAGATTTCCGGATGGAGTTCCCACTCCCCCGGATGCAATGTCTGACGACTCAGAAAATCCGCTTCCCAATTTTCCACTCCTGGGATGTGGATAGCAGACAGGTGGCAGGAGTGAGACTCCGCCCATAGAATGATTTTGGTCACTTCTTCCATCGCTAGGAACTCCTTGTTCCCCCCTGATGGTTGATGTACGCAACAGTTGTCATGTTTGTCTGATTGAAACCGTATGAACTTGGTCCACGCTAGCTGAGGCCAAGCCTTGAGAGCATTGAATATCGCTCTCAGTTCCAGAATAATTTATCGGTAGAAGAGATTCTTCCCGAGACCAAAGACCCCTGAGCTTTCAGGGATCCCCAGACCGCGCCCCAGCCCATCAGACTGGCGTCGGTCGTGACAATGACCCACTCTGGTCTGCGGAATGTCATCCCTTGTGACAGGTTGTCCAGGGACAGCCACCAACGGAGTGAGTCTCTGGTCCTCTGATTTACTTGTATCTTCGAGACAAGTCTGTATAGTCCCCCATTCCACTGACTGAGCATGCACAGTTGTAATGGTCTTAGATGAATGCGCGCAAAAGGAACTATGTCCATTGCCGCTACCATCAACCCGATCACTTCCATGCACTGAGCTATGGAAGGAAGAGGAACGGAATGAAGTATCCGACAAGAGTCTAGAAGTTTTGTTTTTCTGGCCTCTGTTAGAAAATCCTCATTTCTAAGGAGTCTATAATTGTTCCCAAGAAGGGAACCCTTGTTGACGGGGATAGAGAACTCTTTTCCACGTTCACTTTCCATCCGTGAGATCTGAGAAAGGCCAGGACGAAGTCCGTGTGAGCCTTTGCTTGAGGAAGGGACGACGCTTGAATCAGAATGTCGTCCAAGTAAGGTACTACCGCAACGCCCCTTGGTCTTAGCACAGCTAGAAGGGACCCTAGTACCTTTGTGAAAATCCTTGGAGCAGTGGCTAATCCGAAAGGAAGCGCCACGAACTGGTAATGTTTGTCCAGGAATGCGAACCTTAGGAACCGATGATGTTCCTTGTGGATAGGAATATGTAGATACGCATCCTTTAAATCCACCGTGGTCATGAATTGACCTTCCTGGATGGAAGGAAGAATAGTTCGAATGGTTTCCATCTTGAACGATGGAACCTTGAGAAACTTGTTTAAGATCTTGAGATCTAAGATTGGTCTGAACGTTCCCTCTTTTTTGGGAACTATGAACAGATTGGAGTAGAACCCCATCCCTTGTTCTCTTAATGGAACAGGATGAATCACTCCCATTTTTAACAGGTCTTCTACACAATGTAAGAACGCCTGTCTTTTTATGTGGTCTAAAGACAACTGAGACCTGTGGAACCTCCCCCTTGGGGGAAGTCCCTTGAATCCAGAAGATAACCTTGGGAGACTATTTCTAGCGCCCAAGGATCCAGAACATCTCTGCCCAAGCCTGAGCGAAGAGAGAGAGTCTGCCCCCCACCAGATCCGGTCCCGGATCGGCGGGCCAACATTTCATGCTGTCTTGGTAGCAGTGGCAGGTTTCTTGGCCTGCTTTCCCTTGTTCCAGCCTTGCATTGGTCTCCAAGCTGGCTTGGCTTGAGAAGTATTTCCCTCTTGCTTAGAGGACGTAGCACTTTGGGCTGGTCCGTTTTTACGAAAGGGACGAAAATTAGGTCTATGTTTTGCCTTGAAAGGCCGATCCTGAGGAAGGGCGTGGCCCATACCCCCAGTGATAACAGAGATAATCTCTTTCAAGTCAGGGCCAAACAGCGTTTTCCCCTTGAAAGGAATGTTTAGTAGCTTTGTTCTTGGAAGACGCATCAGCCGACCAAGATTTCAACCAAAGCGCTCTGCGCGCCACAATAGCAAACCCAGAATTCTTAGCCGCTAACCTAGCCTAATTGCAAAGTGGCGTCTAGGGTGAAAGAATTAGCCAATTTGAGAGCATTGATTCTGTCCATAATCTCCTCATAAGGAGGAGAATCACTATCGAGCGCCCTTATCAGCTCATCGAACCAGAAACATGCGGCTGTAGCGACAGGGACAATGCATGAAATTGGTTGTAGAAGGTAACCCTGCTGAACAAACATTTTTTTAAGCAAACCTTCTAATTTTTTATCCATAGGATCTTTGAAAGCACCACTATCCTCTATGGGTATAGTGGTGCGTTTGTTTAAAGTGGAAACCGCTCCCTCGACCTTGGGGACTGTCTGCCATAAGTCCTTTCTGGGGTCGACCATAGGAAACAATTTTTTAGAGCTGGGGGGGAGGGACGAAAGGAATACCGGGCCTTTCCCATTCTTTATTAACAATGTCCGCCACCCGCTTTGGGTATAGGAAAGCTTCTGGGAGCCCCGGCACCTCTAGGAACTTGTCCATTTTACATAGTTTCTCTGGGATGACCAACTTTTCACAATCATCCAGAGTGGATAATACCTCCTTAAGCAGAATGCGGAGATGTTCAACTTAAATTTAAATGCAATCACATCAGGTTCAGCCTGTTGAGAAATGTTCCCTGAATCAGTAATTTCTCCCTCAGACAAAACCTTCCCTGGCCCCCATCAGACTGGGTAAGGGGCCCTTCAGAGATATTAATATCAGCAGTCGGTCATGCTCTTCAGTATCTAAACAGAGCAGCCACGCTTACGCTGACAAGGGTTCATTTTGGCTAAAATGTTTTTGACAGAATTATCCATTACAGCCGTTAATTGTTGCATAGTAAGGAGTATTGGCGCGCTAGATGTACTAGGGGCCTCCTGAGTGGGCAAGACTCGTGTAGACGAAGGAGGGAATGATGCAGTACCATGCTTACTCCCCTCACTTGAGGAATCATCTTGGGCATCATTGTCATTATCACATAAATCACATTTATTTAAATGAATAGGAATTCTGGCTTCCCCACATTCAGAACACAGTCTATCTGGTAGTTCAGACATGTTAAACAGGCCTAAACTTGATAACAAAGTACAAAAACGTTTTAAACTAAAACCGTTACTGTCACTTTAAATTTTAAACTGAGCACACTTTATTACTGCAATTGCGAAAAAACATGAAGGAATTGATCAAAATTCACCAAATTTTCACCACAGTGTCTTAAAGCCTTAAAAGTATTGCACACCAAATTGGAAGCTTTAACCCTTTAAAATAACGGAGACCGGAGCCGTTTTTAAAGCTTTAACCCCTTTACAGTCCCTGGTATCTGCTTTGCTGAGGACCCAACCAAGCCCAAAGGGGAATAACGATACCAAATGACGCCTTCAGAAAGTCTTTTCTAAGTATCAGAGCTCCTCTTCACATGCGACTGCATGCCATGCCTCTCAAAAACAAGTGCGCCACACCGGCGCGAAAATGAGGCTCTGCTTAAGCTTTGGGGAAAGCCCCTAAGGGAATAAGGTGTCTAATACAGTGCCTGCCGATATTATTATATCAAAATACCCAGATAAAATGATTCCTCAAGGCTAAATATGTGTTAATAATGAATCGATTTAGCCCAGAAAAAGTCTACAGTCTTAATAAGCCCTTGTGAAGCCCTTATTTACGATCGTAATAAACATGGCTTCACGGATCCCATAGGGAAAATGACAGCTTCCAGCATTACATCGTCTTGTTAGAATGTGTCATACCTCAAGCAGCAAGAGACTGCACACTGTTCCCCCAACTGAAGTAATTGCTCTCAACAGTCCTGTGTGGAACAGCCATGGATTTTAGTTACGGTTGCTAAAAATCATTTTCCTCATACAAACAGAAATCTTCATCTCTTTTCTGTTTCTGAGTAAATAGTACATACCAGCACTATTTCAAAATAACAAACTCTTGATTGAATAATAAAAACTACAGTTAAACACTAAAAAACTCTAAGCCATCTCCGTGGAGATGTTGCCTGTACAACGGCAAAGAGAATGACTGGGGTAGGCGGAGCCTAGGAGGGATCATGTGACCAGCTTTGCTGGGCTCTTTGCCATTTCCTGTTGGGGAAGAGAATATCCCACAAGTAAGGATGACGCCGTGGACCGGACACACCTATGTTGGAGAAATGTTCTCCCCTTTAATTTGTTCCCAGTGATCCACTTTACCTGCTGGAGTGTATTAAATTGTTTTCAAGTATTTCCATTACCCTTATAATGGCATTTGAAATAGATTATTTAGCCTGTGGTATCCCCACCCATCCTGAAAGTTTTTGGCCTCAACGCCAAGCTGTGTTAACACAGCCAGTAGAAGAAATTACACTCACAGGGGTTATAGAAGAGATAATAAAATGTTAATTTTCCATTGTTCTCTCCAAGTATTGGTGATTGGTTTATGGACAGATATAAGATAAAGATGCAGGTATATGTACACAATGTGATAAAGTAATGAGATCTGATTATAACTACAAGCTCAGCCCATTTTATTAGGTTGTGGCTTCAAAACACAAAATCAGCTAATTCATATACACAAATAAGCCTTAAAAAAGCAAATCTCATACATTTTATACTCTGCAGCAGTTAAATAAAGTAAATGGAAACACATTCAGGAAAAAACTATTTTATAGTATACTGTCCCTTTAAGAATGTGTTTAACCCTCTCTGCAGGGGTAAACAAACACTAATGAGCATTTGTAAAATAATAAAATACTGTAACAAACAACATTATTTTATCATTACATTAGAATATCCCTTTAATATAATTCAATTATCAGAATAATAATCAAATGTAATAATCAAAGGTTCAGTCTGAAAGAAAGGCGAGAACCTAATGGGTCTCGGAAACCTAGAAATGTATTGCCCAGCACGCTACTTGTAGGTATACAGTGATATGGAAAACATTTTACAATACCTTATCTAACTGAGAGACAACCTCCCACAACAGGCTGTGCAGCACTGACAGTTCGCGGCCAAGGTCAATGTAACCTTCAAATCCTGGAGTGTTCGAGATGGTGTCTGGGTTGGAGATCTCCTGAAGAAAACGCTTCATTCCACTCCATTCGTGTTCTAAGAAATCGTTCATGAAGGCCATATACTCCTCTTTATTACCGAACCTACACACAAAAAGATAACATTGCCTCATGAAATACTATGCTTTGTTTTTAAAAAGACATCAATGTGCAAAATAAAGTTGTGTTAGACGATTTTATTATTGCTTGCACATAACTATGTGTTTAACTCCTACACTGCTGCTAAACACACACCTACTTAGACCTAGTGGAACACAACTTGTGAACCAATGATAAGAAAGATAAGAAGTATACGTGCATAGCCACCAATCACAACCTCTCTCTCAGTAGTGCTTTGCTGCTTTTCAACAAAGGATACCGAGTGAGCAAAGTAATTTTGATAAAAGAAGCTATTTGAAAAATCTCTTAAAATTGCATTCTCCATTCTGAAAGTTATTTTTTTACTTTCATGCCTCTCTCTTTAATATTCTATTATCATTAAAAATCAAACTTTAGATTCAAGTATTTTGAGAATTAAAAACTAAACTCTAAAAACACATCGCTGCTCTCTAGCTTATCCAATAAAGTCGGGATGATCGGTAAGGAACCCTTATTAAAAAAGAATATATGCTGACAAAGTATCATATACTACAATATGCAAAATTAATAAAAGAAATATAAAATTAATATAAAATTAAAAGGTATTCATAAAAAAAAATGTAATCGGTAAAGAAAGTTCATATAGAATTACGTGAGGCTTGAGTTATAAAAATAAAAGCTCTAATATGTTAGAGTATTTAATTATTGTACTGTTGCTTGCCTGCAAAGGGATTAAACACATAGTTAAAATCAACTCCAGTGCACCAATGAACTACTGGGAGCTAGCAGAACACATCTTGCGAGCCAATGACAGGAGAGAAACTAGTTCCTAGGAGTCGTGCATTGATGCTGCTAAACATATGTTTATATGCTCCAAGAGAAATGATAACAAGAGAATTAAGCACATTTCTTAATAGAAATGATGTTAAAAGTGGTCACAAAACCACAAAATCGCCTTCCCACAAGAACATGGAAAAGCTTAAAGGGACATTAAACCCAAACATTTTATTTCATGATTCAGATAGAGCATACATATGTAAACAACTTTCCAATTTACTTCTATTATAAGTTTTGCTTTGTTCTCTTGGAATCCTTTCTTGAAGAAGCAGCAATGCACTACTAGGAAGTACCTGAACACACAGGTAAGCCAATTACAAGAGGCGTTTATGTGCAGCCACCAATCAGTAGCTAGCTCCCAGCTTCTGAGCCTATCTAGATATACTTTTCAACAAAGGATACCAATAGAACGAAGCAAATTAGATAAAAGTACATTGGAAAGTTGTTTAAATTTGTGTGCTCTGTCTAAATCATGAAAGAAAAAATGTTGGGATTTTATGTCCTTTTAAATAGGGATGGGCAGTTAGTAGGGGGACTTGTGAATCCTAATCTTGGATTATCCCTATGTGCGCACACACCATTCAATACACCTACTTTGCGAAGTTTGCAAGGTTTTGGATGACTTTGGCAATGAGTGTGAGTGTTCGTGATGTGCGGTCATCTGGGTATTCCTGCATAAGGCCGAACAGGCTTGGGGACATGATGGATGGGCACAAGAAGCGAAGGAAGAGTGAGGCACTAATTAATCTCTCGCTGATGTCCTGCTTGCCCCGGTTAATGCACTGCTGCTTCCATGACGCAAACACCTCCTTCAGTTCCCTGGGAAAGACACTAAAGAAAAAAAGAAAATGAGTAATAAAATAAAAAATAATTATCCTGCTCTAATGTTACCAGTACAGCCTTAGCCACTAGTACTGCCTGTGGTATAATAGCAATTAAACTACAAAGACTAACTTGAGATCCCATATAGTACTCAGCACATCTGCTCCTACCTAGATAAGCTCTTCAATTAACCCTTTGAGTGCTAAGCACTTTACCACCTGGGTACTAAGCTGTTTAAAGGTTTTTGTTTTTAAATATTTTTTTTTGTAACTTTTTTTTCCAGATCCCAAAGACTTACACTGATGGAAAGGTTAGGCGATTACCTTTCCAACGGTCGGTCTTGAGGTCTGTAGCTGCTTAGATGCCTGAGATACAGGAAGCAGAATGCCCCCTTTTCCTATTCTTAACATTGCTATTTTTAAATAAAGTTGCGCGGTGACGTCATCACGCAAGACGTCACTGTGCATAACGTGAAGCCTCGGCGATGCCTGTCACTATACAGGCCCGATCGCCAAGGTAGAAGCGGGTGGGAGCCCCCAGATCTCCCTCAAGGTGGGAGAGTGCTAGCTACGGCTCTGAGCCGTCGTTAGCACCTGAGTTAGAAACTCTGCGACGGCTCAGAGCCGTCGTTAGCACTGAAAGGGTTAAAGATACCATAAGAACAAAGTAAATCTGATAAAAGACATATGGCTAGATTACGAGTCTTGAGTTATGAGTAAAAAAGCAGCGTTAAGCCTCATAACGCTGCTTTTTTACTACCGCTAGTATTACGTGTCTTGTAGGTACAGCTGTCCCGCACACTTTTTGGCCTTACCGCAAATCAACTTACGCAAATTGCGTATAGTCTTTTTTCTATGGGACTTCTATAGTGCCGGTATTATGAGCTTGTCCTGGGAGGCCAAAAAGTGAGCGGTACAGCCTACCCCGTCAAGATTTGTAATGCATTCTAAAGTCAGTAGTTATGAGTTTTACACTACAACGCTGTAGCATAAAACTCATAACTAAAGTGCTAAAAAGTACACTAACACCCATAAACTACCTATTAAGCCCTAAACCGAGGCCCTCCCGCACCGCAAACACTAAAATAAAATTATTAACCCCTACATTGCCGACACTAGAACATATTAACCCCTAAACCGCCGTACTCCCGCCTTGCAAACACTAGTTAAATATTATTAACCCCTAATCTGCTGTCCCTAACATCGCCGCCACCTACCTACATTTATTAACCCCTAATCTGCCGCCCCAAACGTCGCTGCCACTATATTAAATTTATTAACCCCTAAACCCAAGTCTAAACCTAACACCCCCTAACTTAAATATAATTAAAATAAATCTAAATAAAACCTACTATCATTACCTAAATAATTTCTATTTAAAACTAAATACTTACCTATAAAATAAACCCTAAGATAGCTACAATATAACTAATAGTTACATTGTATCTAGCTTAGGGTTTATTTTTATTTTACAGGCAAGTTTGTATTTATTTTACTTAGGTAGAATAGTTAGTAAATAGTTATTAACTATTTACTAACTACCTAGCTAAAATAAATACAAATTGACCTGTAAAATAAAACCTAACCTAAGTTACAATAACACCTAACACTACACTACAATTAAATAAATTCCCTAAATAAAATACAATTAACTAAATTCAAAACAATTAGCTAAATTACAAAAACAAACAAACACTAAATTACAAAAATAAAAAACAAATTACAAGATCTTCAAACTAATTACACCTAATCTAATAGCCCTATCAAAATAAAAAAAGCCCACCCAAAATAAAAAAAACCCTAGCCTAAACTAAACTACCAATAGGCCTTAAAAGGGCCTTTTGCGGGGCATTGCCCCAAATAAATCAGCTCTTTTACCTGTTAAAAAAAATACAACCCCCCCAACAGTAAAACCCACCAACCACACAACCAACCCCCCAAATAAAACCCTAACTAAAAACACCTAAGCTCCCCATTGCCCTGAAAAGGGCATTTGGATGGGCATTGCCCTTAAAAGTGCATTTAGCTCTATTGCGGCCCAAAGCCCTAACCTAACGCCCCCCCCCCCCCCACCAACCCACCAAATACGCCCTTAAAAAATCCTAACACTAACCCCCGAAGATCCACTTACCGGGAGAAGTCTTCATCCAAGCGTCAAGATGTCCTCAACGAAGCCGGCAGAAGTGGTCCTCCAGACGGACAGAAGTGGTCCTCCAAACGGGCAGAAGTCTTCACCCAGACGGCATCTTCTATCTTCATCCTTCCGATGCGGAGCGGCTCCATCTTCAAGACATCCGGCGCGGAGCATCCTTTTATCAGACATCTTCTTCTGGAATGACGGAACCTTTAAGTGACGTCATCCAAGATGGTGTCCCTTAGATTCCGATTGGCTGATAGATTGCATCAGCCAATCGGGATCTAAGGGACGCCATCTTGGATGATGTCACTTAAAGGTACCGTCATTCCAGAAGAAGACGTCGGAAGAAGGAGGATGCTCTGTGCCGGATGTCTTGAAGATGGAGCCGTTTCTGCGTCGGAAGGATGAAGATAGAAGATGCCGTCTGGGTGAAGACTTCTGCCCGTCTGGAGGACCACTTCTGCCGGCTTCGTTGAGGACATCTTGCTGCTTGGATGAAGACTTCTCCCGGTAAGTGGATCTTCGGGGGTTAGTGTTAGAATTCTTTAAGGGTGTATTGGGTGGGGTTTTTTTTTAGGTTAGGGCTTTGGGCTGCAATAGAGCTAAATGCCCTTTTAAGTGCAATGCCCATCCAAATGCCCTTTTCAGGGCAATGTGGAGTTTAGTTTTTTTTAGTTAGGGTTTTATTTGGGGGGTTGGTTGTGTGGGTGGTGGGTTTTACTGTTGGGGGGGGTTGTTTGTATTTTTTTTTTTACAGGTAAAAGAGCTGATTTCTTTGGGGCAATGCCCCGCAAAAGGCCCTTTTAAGGGCTATTGGTAGTTTAGTTTAGGCTAGGTTTTTTTTATTTTGGGTGGGCTTTTTTTATTTTGATAGGACTATTAGATTAGGTGTAATTAGTTTAAAGATCTTGTAATTTGTTTTTTATTTTCTGTAATTTAGTGTTTTTTTTGTAATTTAGCTAATTGTTTTGAATTTAGTTAATTGTATTTAATTTAGGGAATTTATTTAATTGTAGTGTAGTGTTAGGTGTTAGTGTAACTTAGGTTAGGTTTTATTTTACAGGTCAATTTGTATTTATGTTAGCTAGGTAGTTATTAAATAGTTAATAACTATTTAGTAACTATTCTACCTAGTTAAAATAAATACAAACTTGCCTGTAAAATAAAAATAAACCCTAAGCTAGCTACAATGTAACTATTAGTTATATTGCAGCTAGTTTAGGGTTTATTTTATAGGTAAGTATTTAGTTTTAAATAGGAATTATTAAGGTAATGATAGGAATTTGTATTTAGATTTATTTTAATTATATTTAAGTTAGGGGGTGTTAGGGTTAGACTTAGATTTAGGGGTTAATAAATACAATATAGTGGCGGCAGCAATTTAGGGGTTAATAAATGTAGGTAGGTGGCAGCGATGTTAGGGGCGGCAGATTAGGGGTCAATAACATTTAACTAGTGTTTGCGATGCGGGAGTACGGCGGTTTAGGGGTTAATATGTTTATTATAGTGGTGGCGACATTGGGGGTGGCAGATTAGGGGTTAATAACATTATGTAGGTGTCAGCAATGTTGCGGGCAGCAGATTAGGGGTTAATAAATATAATGTAGGTGTCGGCGATGTTGGGGGCAGCAGATTAGGGGTTCATATGTATAATGTAGGTGGTGGTGATGTCCAGAGCGGCAGATTAGGGGTTAATAAGTATAATGCGGGTGTCGGCGATGTCGGGGCCAAAGATTAGGGGTTAATAAGTGTAAGATTAGGGGTGTTTAGACTCAGGGTTCATGTTAGGGTGTTAGGTGTAAACATACATTTTGTTTCCCCATAGGAATCAATGAGGCTGCGTTACTGAGCTTTACGCTGCTTTATTGCAGGTGTTAGACTTTTTCTCAGCCGGCTCTCCCCATTGATGTCTATGGGGAAATCATGCACGAGCACATATAACCAGCTCACCGCTGACTTAAGCAGCGCTGGTATTGGAGTGCGGTATGGAGCACAATTTTGCTCTACGCTCACATCTTGCCTTTTAACGCCGGGTTTATAAAAACCTGTAATACCAGCGCTGTAGGTAAGTGAGCGGTGACAATAACGTGCAAGTTAGCAACGCACCCCTCATAACGCAAGACTCGTAATCTGGCCGATAGATTTCAAAATTAATATAGTACAATCTATGTGATTTATGAAGGTTTAATTTTAAGTTTCGTCTCTCTTCAATTACATTACCAGTTGGTTTTCAGTTCTCCTACTTTAACTGCTTTCTAAGTACTCCCCTATGAGAGTTTACCAATAATCGCAGAACTGAGAGCAGAGCGCAATTTTATTCACTAGGTGTCATTCTCAAATTGATTGGGTTGCCACTCACCAGTAGGAATTGATGATCTTGCAGAATGCCAGCTCGCAGCACATCTTTAGGTTGCTCTGGTGTTCAGCTAGCTCACTAGAGGAACATTTACTGGGATCAACCTCACAGTTCTCGTCTGACTCATACAGAGCCTTGATGAATTCCCCTGAAGCAAAGGAAGCGACGGGAAAGTCAATGTGATTAACACAGTGGAGAAAGATGAATGACCCAACAAGAAATAGGGCAGTAGCAGAGAAATAAGCAAAACAACAATTAGCTAGACACACCGGGGAGAGGTAACAAGTTACAGACATCCGGTATTAGAGACAGATTCAGCACTAAATACAGAACTATTGAGTCCTTGTAGCACCACACAGTACTCTAAACCTTAAAGGGACAGTCAAGTCCAAATTTTTTTTTTCATTATTTAAATAGGGCATGCAATTTTAAACAACTTCCCAATTTACTTTTATCACCAATTTTGCTTTGTTCATTTGGTATTCTTAGTTGAAAGCTAAACCTAGGAGGTTCATATGCTAATTTCTTAGACCTTGAAGACTGCCTCTAATCTGAATACATTTTGACCACTAGAGGGCATTAGTTCACATGTTTCATAAAGATAACATTGAGCTCATGCACGTAAAGTGACCTAGGACTGAGCACTGATTGGCTAAACTGCATGTCTGTCAAAAGAACTGAAATAAGGAGGCAGTCAGCAGAAGCTTAGATACAAGATAATTACAGAGTTAAAACGTGTATTATTATAACTGTGTTGGTTATGCAAAACTGGGGAATGGGTAATAAAGGGATTATCTCTCTTTTTAAACAACAAAAATTCTGGTGTTGACTGTCCCTTTAATAATGGTCTCAAAATAAGAGTATTTAAACTAGACAAGTGCATTTTTCATATACAGTAAATAATCCAAATACATTTTTTTCCTGTTATTCTGCAAATTAATTTGAAAATGCACAGGGTGGATTTGATTTAAATTACTAGTCAGCCCCAGAGGCAGAACATTTTTTTACTTCCTGCGATGAGATGTTTTTAGTGAAAACATTTCTGCAGTTTACTTTGAAATAAAAAGTTAAATGAGGCTGTTTACACTAAGGTGCCAGCTTAATTGCACTTTGATGATTATTTGGAGAATAAAGCAAGTTTTAAAGGTTTTTTTTTTTTAATAATATATTGCAGCAACTGAAAATTGCATTGCAGATTAGCTGCAGAAAAAAAGTTTTTAGAATATTCTTTGAATAAATTTGTTTCCTTTGCTCTTGGTCTAACATCACATTATATATAAGGTAAAAATGTAGTAATAAAAAAGGTGCATTTAAACTTAGTATTTCGTATACATAGATTTGCAGCAGAGCAATGGCATTAAAGGGACAGTAAATTCAAAATGAAAAGTTCATGATTCAAAAAACATGCAATTTTGAACAAGTTTGCAATTTACTTCTCTTATCTAATTTGCTTTATTTATTTGGTATCCATTGTTGAAAAGCATACATAGATAGGCTCAAAAACAATGTACTACTATGAGCTAGTTGTCACTGTCACACTGAATGAGTTCAGCAAGGCCCTGGTAGAACATTCTTCTCCTGCAACAAAGGATACCAAGGGAATGAAGCAAATTTAATCATAGAAGTAAATCTGAAATTTGTATGCTCTATCTGAAAACCAAAAGTTGTCTCATGATGTCCCTTTAAGGTCTATTTCTCAACTTTCTATGTTTATTTAATAACATTGTTGCTGTCAAGAAGGGGCTTGTTATTGTTACAGACACAAATTCACAGTTTTGAGAACTACAAAAACCTTTAGAATGTAATGTACCTTAAATTGAAACTATATTTAGCTAGATTTTCAGCAAAAAGCATTTAAAATCCTATTTAAATAACAATAATAAAAAAATCTGATTTAAATAAAAAAAAATTGATTTAAAAAAAAGAATAGATTTTTACCCACTCTGCAAATAAATAAGGAATGTGACAACTTATATTCTCATAAAGTCAATTAATTCATTTGTTGATTACTTAAAGGGATAGTGTAGTCAAAAAAAATAATTCTTGATTCAGATAGAGCATACAATTTTAAGCAACTTTCTCATTTACTTCTATTATCAATTTTTTTTCATTCTCTTGGTATCTTTATTTAAAAAAGCCGTAATGTAAGCTTTGGAGCCGGCCCATTCATTTTTGGTTCAGCGCCTGGGCAGAGCTTGCTGATTGGATGGCTACATTTAGACACCAATCAGCAAGGGCTACCCAGGTGCTGAACCAAAAACGGGCCAGTTTCTAAGCTTACATTCCAGCTTTTTAAAATAAAGATACTAAGAGAACGAAGAAAAGTTGATAGAAGGAGTAAATTAGAAAGTTGCCTAAAATTGCATGCTCTATCTGAATCATGAAAGTTTGATTTTGACTAAACTATCCCATTAAGTATTAATCAAACCATAAAAAAGCAAACAAAGGAAATCTCTGCTCTACTTCAGAGACTGGATGTCACAGTGAAAACAACTGGTTGTATGCAGTTCCAAGGCCTTCAGTAGCCCACCACTGTATTAGACACAATACAAACTAGTCAAAGGAATATCATAGTCATTTCCCTTTTTTTCATCTAAATTAAGGCATATCATTTTTTTTCTGCATACCCCTGTCCTGTTTTCTTGTCAGGCTTGTAGAGGTTTGTTGCTCCTAACCAATGGCATAATGTAATTAGCTTTTACTTAACATATTTGTGTGTGTATATAAATATATCAGTTTTTTAAATATATTTAAATTATTTATTAAAGGGTGATAATAGTCGAAAAATGACATGGTATAAATTGTTAGAGCACGTCATTTTAAGAATATTGACCCTACACTACTGCCCAGAGGCAGAACGTTTTTACTTTCTGCAATGAGATTTTTTTCTATTTTTTTGTAAAAAAAATAATAATTTTGTAGGTCATTTTGAAATGAAATTCAAATTTAAATTAGACACTAAAACACCAGTTCAATTGCAATGTGTTGATTAATTGGAGAATAAAGCAATTTTTTAAAGTTTTATAATATATTGCAGCAGTTGAAAATTGCATTGCAAATTAGCTGCAGAGAAAAAAAAAAAGAAATGTATTTTGAATAAATGTGATTTCTTTGCTCTTGGTCTAATAACAGAATTATAAGGTAAAATGTAGTAATAAAAAAGGTGCACTGCTCACAAGAACACCTTACATTCAGGAGTCACAGCTTTAAAGACCGGAAAAGGCTAGGGAGCAGAGTTAAAAAAAAAAAACAAAAAAAACTCAGAGAGCCAGCCATCAATCAATGTGCTGCTGCTTTGCAGCGCTGCTCCGTTTTTGAAAATTGTCTTCAAACAGCGCTTCACTCTGGCTTCACTGTGTTAAGGAAAACGTACACAGTGCAGCCAGAGCACAGCACTGTTTGAAGAGAACAGTCTGGTGTGGAGCAGCGTTGCAAAACAAAAGCACTAACAGTTCCAGTATGTGTGTCCCGTTCTTTCTGCAGACATTTCCTGCTATGGCATCTCAGATCGCAATATGTTCTGCCTTGGTGCACTGCTGCACATCTGAGTTATGCTACTAGCGCTACTGATTGGATCAGCGGCGATTTGCGCTCGGGTCCTGCAGTGCCTCACGGGTACCGAGCAGTACTTCTACTGCGTGTTTAACCCAGTTAAACAGACATTAGTGTAAGGTCAATATTCGTAAAATTATATTCTGTAATGAATTACAGTGTGCAACTGTTTGACTATTATGGCCCTTCAATATCTATCTATATAAACACACAAACATATATAGACACAAACATTTTTTAATAAAATACATAGTTAAAACAAAAATATGTAGATGGTGTATTGACATTCCATGTCAATAATTTAAAATACCTACATATAATTACTAACATTTAATTTGGAAATTGAAGTTCATGTCTACACAACTATATAAATAATTCTACGAGCTAAAGAAGAAATAATAAAAAAAAAAGTAAAAAAACATAATCCAACCAATTGTCATCAAGACAATCGAATTTTTTTTTTACCAAGTGCATCATGAAGATACTTCTGTCCAACCAACTTCAGATACTCTTCAATGGCTTTGGTAGCTAAGGTGTTCTCTCTAAAAATCAGCACATCATGGTCTCCACAACGGTCAACTTCCGACATCACCAGATCAGCTAGGAAATCCTGAAATGAAAAGAAGAGATACAAATGTTAAAATAAATAAATACACACATTCTAGTTTTACTTTTAAAGGAAAACAAAAGCTCATTTATTTCATAAGTGTGGTGCGCAGTTGCAATTAGCGGCCCTCTAATTAGAAAAAAGCAATGGCAAAGCCATGCATGTCTGCTATTTCTGAACAAAGGGGATCTAAGAGAAGCTTTTACATCCATTTGTGTTATGACTGCATAAGTGAGAACCCCAAAGTTTGTGAAAAAGTTAACAATTTTTTTAATATGATCGCATTTGGCAGCAAAACAGTGGCATGAAATATACCAGAATGGGCCTAGATCCATACCTAAGGTTGTCTACTAAAATATATATATATATATATATATATATATATATATATATATATAGTTTTGATAGGTAAATTTAAAAAAAAAAAAAAAAGGCTTGATTTATGTTTAAATGAAGTGATGGCAAAAGTGCTAAAAATTATCTATCTTTTGGTCAAGTTTTTGTATGAAATGCCCGGTCCTTAAAGTGAAGGTAAATTTTCAACAATGAGTGCCCGGTTTTAGAAAATACTTTTAAAAACATGGGCACGTTCATTGATGAAAGTTTACATTGCACCACATTTGTAGAAATACTTCCTTTTTACTTCTCCAAAACCGGATCGCCGATCCCAGCCCCAGTTCCTCTGTACTGACGTCAGAAATGACAAAACCGGCTTTTTCCAATAATGGCTTTACCCCCAGAGCGTCCATCTCGTGATGCCCGGCTGTGATTGGAGGAAGCCGGTTTTGTCATTGCTGTGTTTGTACAGCAGGAAGAAGAAGGCGGGGGATCTGCGATCCGGTTTTGGAGAAGTAAAAGGTAAGTATTTCTACAAATCCGATGCAATGTAAACTTTCATCAATGATAGTGCCCCTGTATTTTTTAAAAACTGGGCACTCATTGCTGAAAATTGACATTCACTTTAAAGGGACACTGTACCCAATTTTTTCTTTCGTAATTCAGATTGAGCATGACATTTTAAGCAACTTTCTAATTTACTGCTTTTATCAAATTTTCTTCATTCTCTTGGTATCTTTATTTGAAATGCAAAAATGTAAGTTTAGATGCCGGCCCATTTTTGGTGAACAACCTGGGTTGTCCTTGCTGATTGGTGGATAAATTCATTCACCAATAAAAAAAAGTGCTGTCCAGAGTACTGAACCCAAAACAAGCTTAGATGCCTTTTTTTTCAAATAAAGATAGCAAGAGAACTAAGAAAAAAAATGATAATAGGAGTAAATTAGAAAGTTGCTTAAAATGGCATGTTCTTTCTGAATTACAAATTTTGGGTACAGTGTCCCTTTAAGTGGTTAAAGGGACATGGAAATCTAACTTAAACTTCCATAATAGAAATTGAGTGTACACTTTCCAATTTACTTTCAAAATCAAATATTACTTAATTTTTTTGGTATCCTTGGTTTAAACTTAGCTCCTTTCCATGAGTGTATACTGAGGTATGCTCAGGAGAATGCATGTGACTTGAGCACAATGGGGGATATCTATCAAGCTGTCAACTATGCTGCATTCGCCGGCACCAATACGCTCGCCTAACATTGAGGCCACGTATCTCAATACGCTCTCCTTATTTATGAAAACAGCCGAGAAAAGACGTGCACCAAGTATGGGGGCGATGAGCATCGGACTTGTTCTTAACTAGCAGTCATCGATCTCGTGTCTATTCAGCTTTTTCCCAACTTTATTTATACCCTGTCACTAAACACCGCCACTATACTAAAATGTTTAACCCCTATCCCGTCGCTCCCCGATATTGCTGCAACCTAAATAAAGTTATTAACCCCTATCCCGCCGCTCCCCGACATCGTTGCAACCTAAATAAAGCTATTAACCCCTATCCCGCCGCCCCCGACACTAAATAAACGTATTAACCCCTAAACCTCTGGCCTCCCACATCACTACCACTAACTAAACCTATTAACCTCTAAACCGTCAGCCCCCACATTGCCAAAAACTAAATTAAACTATTAACCCCTAAACCTAACAACCCCCTAACTTTAAATTAAAATTGCCACATCCCTATCTTAATATAAATTAAAACTTACCTGTAGAATTAAAATAAACTATTTTAAACTATTAATTAACCTACCCAAACTATTATCCTACAGTTAAATTAAACTACCAATTAAATAAAATAAATTACATATTAAAAAAACCTAACCCTATTCAAATTAATTAAATATACTATTAAACATTATTAAAAGTACTAAATTACAGAAAGAAAAAAAAAACACTAAGTTACAAAAAACAAACACTAAATTACGAAAAAATAAAAAAACAAATGATCCAAATGATCAAAAATAAAAAAGAATTACACCTAATCTAATAGCCCTATCAAAATAAAAAAGCCCCCCCCCCAAAATTTAAAAAAAACCCTAGCCTACAATAAACTTCCAATGGCCCATAAAAAGGCCTTTTGTGGGGCATTGCCCCAAAGATAGCAGCTCTTTAACATTGCAAACAAATACAACCACCCCCAACAGTTAAACCCAACATCCAACCAACCAACCCCCCAAATAAAAAAAAACCTATCTAAAATAACCTAAGCTCCCCATTGCCCTGAAAAGGGCATTTGTATGGGCATTGCCCTTAAAAGGGCATTTAGCTCTTTTACATGCTCAGACCCTAATCTAAAAATAAAACCCACCCAAAAAACCCTTAAAAAAACCTAACACTAAACCCTTAACGATCCACTTACAGTTCTTGAAGTCCTGCTTGAAGGATCCATCCAGCCGGAGAAGTCATCATCCAGGTGGCAAGAAGTCTTCATCCGGACGGCCTCTTCCAACTTCATCCAGCCGGAGAAGTAATCATCCAGGCAGCAAGAAGTTTTCATCCAGACGGCATCTTCTATCTTCATCCATCCGGCGCAGAGTGGGTCCATCCTGAAGACATCTGACATCCATGAGAGCTCAATCCTATTGGCTGATTGGAACAGCCAATAGGATGAGAGCTCAATCCTATTGGCTGATTGGAACAGCCAATATGATTTTAACAGCTCTAATCCTATTTGCTGACTGAAATCTTTCAGCCAATATGAATGCAATGGACGCCATCTAGGATGGCGTCACTTGCATTGAAGTTCCAGTTTACGGCGGTGGCCTTATGAAGAGGATACTCCGCGCCGGATGTCTTCAGGATGGACCCACTCAGCGCCGGATGGATGAAGATAGAAGATGCAGCCTGGATGAAGACTTCTTGCCACCTGGATGAGGACTTCTCCGGCTGGATGAAAATGGAAGAGGCCGCACGAATAAAGACTTCTTGCTGCCTGGATGATGACTTCTCCGGCTGGATGGATCCTTCAAGGACTGTAAGTGGATTGTCAGGGGTTAGTGTTAGGTTTTTTTAAGGGTTTTTTGGGTGGGTTTTATTTTTAGATTAGAGTCTGGGCATGTAAAAGAGCTAAATGCCCTTTTCAGGGCAATAGGGAGCTTAGGTAATTTTAGATAGTTTTTTTATTTGGGGGGATTAGTTGGTTGGGTGGTGGGCTTAACTGTTAGGGGGGTGTTTGTATTATTTTGCAATGTAAAAGAGATTATATCTTTGGGGCAATTCCCCACAAAAGGCCCTTTTAGTTTATTGTAGGCTATGTTTATTTTTTATTGGGGGGGGGGGGGCTTTTTTATTTTAAAAGGGCTATTAGATTAGGTGTAATTCTTTTTTATTTTTGATAATTTGTTTTTTTCGTAATTTAGTGTTTGGTTTTTTTGTAACTTAGTGTTTGTTTTTTTCTGTAGTACTTTTAATAATGTTTAATTGTATATTTAATTAATTTAAGTAGTGTTAGGTTTTTTAATATGTAATTTATTTTATTTAATTGGTAGTTTAATTTAATTGTAGGATAATAGTTAGGGTAGGTTAATTAATAGTTTAAAATAGTTTATTTTAATTCTACAGGTAAGTTTTAATTTATATTAAGATACGGATGTTGTAATTTTAATTTAAAGTTAGGGGGTTGTTAGGTTTAGGGGTTAATAGCTTAATTTAGTTTTTGGTGATGTGGGGGGCTGACGGTTTAGGGGCTAATAGATTTAGTTAGTGGTGGTGATGTGGGAGGCCGGAGGTTAAGGGGTTAATACATTTTATTTAGGTTGCGGCGACGTCGGCGCAGCAGATTAGGGGAGTTTAGACTCAAGGTTTATGTTAGGGCGTTAGGCGTAAACGTTACTTTTTTTCTACCATAGAAATCAATGGGGTATATTTCTTTGTCTTGCAGCATTGAACATAAGCTTTCGCTGCTTTCAGACTCCCATTGATTTCTATGGCATCCGTGACCTCCAGGGTAGTGGATTGAAAACCAGGTACGCTGGGTCAGAAAAGACGCAAGCGTACCTGTTAAAAGTTTGATAACTGGGAAAAAGTGTCAGATAGAGCCGAATTTGTATTCGGAACATCTGTAATGACGTAAGCATCGATCTGTGTCGGATTGAGATTGCCGGTTCATATGTTACGTCAAAAATTTCAACTTTTGCCAGTCTTGAGGCTTTGATAACTAGGTCGGATCAATCTCGCAACAATTACGATGCAGAATTCCGGTGTATTTTAGGTTGACAGCTGGATAGATAGGACCCAATATGTATAACATTGTTACAAATAATGCTGCTATATAGTGTGCAAGACACATGCAAGCTCCTGAGCATATCTCAGTATGCTCTCATAGCTTGTAGTTTCAACAAAGAACACGAAGAGAATGAAGTATATTTGGACCTTCACTGCATCTAAAAGAGGGTATTTAAAATGAATTACAGACTTTTAAAACTGATATTCCTGTACTGAGGGGGAAATGAAATATCGCTGACCACCAATAACAGCAGTTGTGAGTTGTGCTTCCCAGCCAGTGAGCTATCTGTACATAGACATGTACCTGCTATCTTTGGGGGAAAAACTGCTCTTTCAGATGTTCTAGAATTATTAGCTTTGTGTCCCTTTAAAGGGTAATACTTCTACTGGTCTCAGTGTGCAAGGAAGCTCAGGACATACTCCCTTTTAATGTTTTAAAGGCTACTGATGATGACTTTACAGACAAGCAAAGATCACATGACTTGAGGTGACATTATGTGATTGTCTTGGAAAAGATCACTAAAGATTAAACACTAAATAAATAGGTCATTAAAGATTAAACACTAAATAAATGCTAGATAGAATGATGCATTCAAAGAAAAGATTAGTCTGAGAATAACATGAAGATTATTTTTTTAAAGTTTCATTAGCTGTTTAAATACTGACAAAATATGTGTAACGTTTTAGAGTCTATAAAACAATGGGAGCTGCCATATTGTAACTTAGGTTACCTTCTCTGCTGTGGCCAATTAGGGAAAGTTATAAATAGGTCACTAGAATGTGCAGCCAATGGCTGTGTGGAATACAACAATGTTCTGCCCTTCCACTTATAACAGGAACTGAAAAACTCGGTTTCAGAAAGGAATTACAGGAAAAGGGGTCAAAATAAATAATTAAAGTATATTGCCGAGTTTCTTTTTTTTTTCATATATACAATTTATCATTTTGCATTACCATCTCAAAGTGTTTAATGTCCCTTCAATATTTCCTTTTGGCTCAGAAAGATGGTAAAGTCTGCAACATCAAATTTCCTTTCGGCTCAAACTTCATAAAAACAAACAAAAACGTCCCGCAAGAAAAACCCAAAACAAATAACAGCAGCTTGGGCCAGTCATTATATAAAGGGCCGGAGGGTGCTGACATCTAGCACTGACAAAGAGCCCATTGGGACCTGAGTTTTGAGGTGGTTGTAGAATTTATTCAGAAAATAAGAGACCTTTCTTCACCTTGCCTATAACTTCAATATAATTAAGAATTTGTTTTCTACAACTTGAAGGAAATAATACTAAAGAATTGTAATATACGCATATCCACATTATGGGCTAGATTTATTAAGCCCTTACGGCAGCAAGTTCTCACAAGAACTTGCTCGCCGCAATTTAACAAGCAGCGGTCACCAGACCGCTGCTTCCCTAAACTCTTCGCCACCTCTAAATTGGCGAAATTCAATCTCCTCGGTCGAGTCCGACCGAGGAGATTGACAGCTCCTGCCCGCGCGTGATTGGTTGTGCGCGGGCAGGGGGCGGGATTGCACGCAAGCGCAAAATTGCGCTCGTGTGCAATGTTAATTACCTACGGGTAATTTCGCCCCGCCACAGGTGAGCTGAGGCGTACAGGGGCACGTATACGTGCCCCTGTACGCCTCAGCTATGATAAATCTAGCCCATAAATGACAGTTTGACAAAATATATATAGACCGTAAAAAACAAATAATCTAGCACTAATAAAGATTTTTTCATTTATGCCTCCACATGAGCGCGACAGATTTACACCAAGAGGGGGAAACATAAGAGTATTATTTTATAAGTGCTAGCAAGTCAATCAAATTTTTTTTAACTGTCTATTTACATTGGATAAATTGCCATCTATACATATGATAATACTGATACAAGCCCTTGTTAGAAGTTAAATAGTTTACGTTCATTGTAGAACTATTTCCTTTCAGCTGTGACATGTACATTTGGCTTAAAAATGAAACTACTTTAAAATTCTGCTAGCTATATGTATGTGCGTACAAATGACACAACTACTGCACATGCGCACATACTGTGCAATACATAGAAGTTTTAAAGGGACAGTCTACTCCAAAATTTGTATTGTTTAAAGAGATAATCCCTTTATTACCCATTCCCCAGTTTTGCACAGCCAACACTGTTATATTAATAGACTTTTTACCTCTGTGATTACCCTGTATTTACGCGCCTCTTCTGACAGCCCCCTGATCACATGGCTATTTATTTATTCTCTATTGACTTGCATTTTAGCCAATTACTTCTGTATTTTGCACAACTCCACGGGAGAGAAGCAAACAATTAGAGGTTTAAAGGTTATAAAGTGTATTAATATAACAATGTTGGTTGTACAAAGCTGGGGAATGGGTAGTAAAGGTATTATCTATCTTTTTAAACTATAACAATTCTGGTGTAGACTGTCCCTTTAATTAATAATTTCCTGCGTATATGAGTTAGGACAGGAGTGCTAATAGTGTATCCTTAGTGAGGATTCTTTCCTAATGCGTGCGACAATGAGACACATTCTTTCAATCTCAACTACTGTTAAGTCTTTGCACAGTTATATAGCAGAGGCGTTATTAAAGAAAAATCAACAAAATTAACAAATAATGTAACATTGATAACCATGTTATTGTCAAACTTAAAGGACCAGTCAACACAGTAGATTTGCATAATCAACAAATGCAAGATAACAAGACAATGCAATAGCACTTAGTCTGAACTTCAAATGA
Organism: Bombina bombina; assembly: GCF_027579735.1. NCBI lineage: Eukaryota > Metazoa > Chordata > Amphibia > Anura > Bombinatoridae > Bombina > Bombina bombina. The sequence goes on from NC_069508.1 coordinate 103,596,063, forward strand.
GCAGATTTTTTTTTCTGACAATTTTAAAAGTGATGTCTTTTTCCACTCCCCCTGTACCATGTGACAGCCATCAGCCAATCACAAATGCATACACGTACCATGTGACAGCCATCAGCCATTCATAAATGCATACACACTTATTCTTGCACATGCTCAGTAGAAGCTGGTGACTCAAAAACTTTAAATATAAAAAGACTGTGCACATTTAGTTAATAGAAGTAAATTGGAAAGTTGTTTAATATGGCATGCTCTATCTGAATAATGAAAGTTTAATTTTGATTGAGTGTCCCTTTAAAGGGACAGTCTACTCCAAAATTGTTGTTGATTAAAAAGACAGATAATCCCTTTATTACTCATGCCCCAGTTTTGCATAATCAACGCAGTTATAATAATACACTTTTTACCTCAGTGATTACATCATATCTAAGCCTCTGCAGTGCTGACTCGAAAATAACTCCACGGGAGTGAACACAATGTTATCTATATGGCTCACATGAACTAGCGCTGTCTAGCTGTGGAAAACTGTCAAAATGCACTGAGATAAGAGGCGGCCTTCAAGGGCTTAGAAATTAGTATATGAGCCTACCTAGGTTTAGCTTTTAACAAAGAATAGCAATAGAATAAATCAAATTTGATTGCAAAAGTAAACTAGAAAGTTGTTTAAAATTGCATTCCCCACCTGAATTAGGAAAGTTTAATTTTGACTAGACTGCCCTTTAAAAACGTATTTGGTTAGAAGTCTGGAAGGTAAAAAAAAAGCAAAGTATGCAGGTTAAAATATTCTCTGTGCTATCAAAAGTTTCAAAACCAAAGTTTTCAAAACATCTAAATTGTATTATTTTAAGAGCGGTTTGTTAGCCCATAAAAAAACCCACAAAAAAAACAAAAACGGCTGCAATCAAAGAAAACGGGGGAAAAAAAGGACTAAGAGTTTTGTTGCTAAGTACATATTGTGCATGAAATTGCCTACAATTACGTTGGAATTAAATATTCAGCTTGGGATTTTGCAGCACAATTGAGCTTTATATTATGTTTCTATGCGCAATTTACGTCTATTCATTGTGTTTATTTCCCAATATTGAGGCCATTCATGGAACTATGCTTCAGCAATCTTTACACAAACTACTGGAAAAACAGTAAGAACTGACTGGAACATTTTTTTTTATTACAGAACAGCTTGTGGGAAAGTAATTCAGTGTTTGGAAACTACTTCCAAAAGGTAGCACTGCATGTGACAAGGCAAAGTGGTCACGTTCACGATTAGTGTAAAATCACAATGAATATGAACATATATATCAAACAGACACTAATATTTATCAACACTCAGTACAGTTCGTTCATGAAGAAATTCAATTTTGACTCGACTATCCCTTTAAGATATCAAACAGGTGCCGCATAAAGGGGCTTAAAGGTACAAAAAATGTGTTAAAGCATTTTATTACTGCACTATTGCTTGACTATACATTAATAGCAAATGAGTTAAACACATAGTTAAAGTCAGCCCCAGAGCAGCAGTGCACTACTGGGAGGTAGCTGACCAGACCTAGTGTGCCAAGTTAATCTGATAACAAAAGTAAATTGAAAAGTCTTATGATTGTGTGTGCTATCTAAACCCTGGTTTCTCAACAGCTGGGCCACGATGGTATTGCCAGTGGGCCGCAAACCGACATGCCCCAACATATACATACAAACATACGCACACACTGGCGAGCCCTAGACAAGTCCGGCTAAAATTTACCAGGCCTTCAGGTAACTTGGGTTGAGGACCCACCAATAACTGCCTAGGAGCTACTAGGAAACTAAAAGGCTTGTAGGTGTTAAACACATAAGGGTTGATCACAAGATATATACGCCCAATGTTTAATTGCTGATCACAATAGCAAGTTTTCAGCCTGTTTTTCTGAGCTGCAAATGCCTTTCAGGCTTGCCAACAAAACGCTATTTTTAACATGGAGCCAAAATGTTCTCACTGATAACAATCCATTTTCTTAATACTTTTCAACAGTTTTTTTAATACATTTATTAATGGGCCACAGACAACACTTCAGAGGTGTATTTGCACACATGGACTAGATTTTTTCATTGCTAATGTATAGTTCATCTGCAGTGGGAAGGACACAAATTTACATATTTATACATATTTAATACGTGATGTCTCCTACAGCTAAAGGGATCTTCAGGAAAAGTGAAATCAGTACCCCAACACCTAGAAATTATGTGCAGCAATTACTTTCTTTAAAGGGACATTAAACACTTTGAGATGTTAATATAAAATGATAATTTGTATCTATATAAAAAAAATTGCAATATACTTTCATGATGTATTTTGACCTCTTTTCCTGTAATTCCACTCTGAAATAGTGAGCATTTCCGTTCCTGTTAGAAATGGAAGTGCAGAACACTGTTATAATCCACCCAGCAATTGGCTGCACACTCTAGTGACCCATTTATAACTGTCCCTGATTGGCCACAGCAGAGAAAGTAACCTAAGTTACAACATGGCAGCTCCCATTATTCTATAGACACTAAGCAGTAGATTTAACAAGGGCCGAATAGCCCTAGTTCCTGCGCGAGCCTTCAGGCTCGCCGGAAACAGCAGCCCCTAAAACTTTACACTTATTTTGTCAATATTTAAACAGCTAATGAAACTTTAAAAAATACATCTACACGTTATTCTCAGACTTATCTTTTCTTTGAATGCATCATTCTACCTAGCATTTATTTAGTGTTTAATATCCTTTTAAATGTTTGTTTCTAATTTGCACTTGCATGGTTGTGATTGTCACTTTTAGTAAAGGTGTCTTCATAAAGTACGCCATTGATTATTGTGGAAGTCTTGGCAGTACTTCACTTGACTGAGGTTTACCTTTATGAAGAGAATCTTAGTAAAGCCCTTGTGAAGCGGTCATCACCACATTTCAAACGGGATTGCGCTGTTGTAATGGGATATCAAACAGGATTGTGCCTTCGTGAACGCAAAGACAAAACCATTCACAACAGTGTGGTTTCCATTTTTTGTGGATTCATAACTGAAATTTGGTTCATTAGGGCATGATCCAGTTTGAAAGCCAATCACTAAAGAGCAATCCACTTGAAAACCTTCACAAAGGCTTGATCCCATTTGCACATTTTTCTGCTATATTATTGAAATGGAACGGTTTCACAGTTTACAGTGTGAGAACTGTTAAAATCTCGCTTTAGAAGATGAGATAAATGCCTATATACAAATGCCATTCATATTGTTTACTTAGTGATCAGAATGGATTGGGATTACAATAGGTTAATCTCACACATGTAAATGATGATTTCCCTTGCACACTGTACAAAGAAGTCCATTCAGAAGAACTGTACTGTAAACATAACAGGTGACAAAGGACCATTGTATGTGTCAGTTTCGGTTAGATTCCCAGTTTAGATTAGGGACACTCAAGTCAAAATTAAACTTTCATGATTCAGATAGAGCATCAATTTTAAACAACTTTCCAATGTACTTCCATTAACAAAATGTGCACAGTCTTTTTATATTTACACTTTTTGAGTCACCAGCTCCTACTGAGCATGTGCAAGAAGTCACAGAATATATGTATATGCCTTTGTGATTGGCTGATGGCTGTCGCATGATAAAGGAGGGGTGGAAATAGACATAACTTTGTAAATTTTCATTAAAAAAAATCTACTACTCAGTTCAGACTAAGTGCTATTGCATTGTCTTGTTATTATGTATGTGTTGATTATGTCAATCTCCTGTATTTACTGGGCCTTTAAGCGATTGTTGCATTATCTTTGTACTTTTTATGTCACATATTTAGTTATAACAGTGTATATATTTCCCAATAAACTTTTGTACTACTATGTAGTTTCTCTTTATGGTTAATTTGTTTTCAATTTCACGTTTTAACAGAAACACGTTATAAATATTTGTGTATGAATCATCAGTAATTATGCTATTTTCGGAATGGCACATCGTATCTTTTCAGCTTTCACCTGTGTTGTTTATTCAATAAACCAGATACAATGAAAAATAATGCTACAGAACCAGAAAAAACAAAACAAAACAAAAAAAAACATAATTGTTTCAGCCTACGGTTCCAAAAACCAGGGCCAAGACAAAAGCAGACGGCTTCCGTTCTCGTTCAGCAGCACAAAAGGAGTAACAATACGCTTTATAAAAAAAAGTCGAACTATGAGCATCTTAAAGGTTATTCCACTTATTTATTGCAAGAGGAGGTTTTCATGATACAGATACCTAAAAGGACAATAGAGACACGAAAATGCAACAATAAAATGTGCTAATTTGTCACAGCATTTTATTAAAAACAACTTTCCAATTGATTTTTATTATCTTATTTGCTTTGTTCTCTTGATATCCCCCACTAGTGTAGGATATGTGCGTATTCATTTTCAACAATGGGAACCAAGAGAACAAAGCACATGTGAAAATCTAACCGATTTTAAAGTGTCAGTAATTGAAGGTGCGTTACAGCTTACTGAAATCTTATGAGCACAAGCAGATAAAAATAATTGTAATCACATTTTTAAAAATAAAGTTTTAGATATTTCAAATTACCCAAAATGTTTGTTATATAAATGCAATCTCGCCGCCCATCGAGCTGATCCTGCAATCTAGGCTCCCAGTCTGTCCCATGGGAATAGCTGATCACGCCCCTAGTAACTCCCATTTATGCGCATTCAAAGTCTATTTCCAGGCAAGTGATTCTTGCCGTAAATTCAAACTGCGCATGCGCAATACCTCCTGTGGAGCTTGATATTGCGCATGCCCAGTATGTCTCCAACTAGCCCTGTCAATCAAGGAACGCCCGCCCTTGACACTCAAGGAGCTGCGCGGTCGATTCATAGGGGATAGGTTAGGAAGATGCAGCTTAAAAAAAAATATATATTACATTACCGGCATTGGGCGGCCAGAGTTTAGAACATGAAAGTGAGTTTCTTTAAGATTTTTTTTTTTTTTTTTTTAAATAAATATTTTATTGAGGTTTCTTTCAAGACATATAACAATGTAAAAGCAAAACATATGTCACATGAAATAATGTTAGGTAAACAACGAGTAAAAACATCAACAAGATGAGATCATGAGGAATGCAAATAAGAAAATACAACTATCATGTGAGTAATATAGGTAAAGTATGTCATCTAGAGACCACCTTGATTGAAGCAAGAGGCCACTTTTGGACCTCTAAAAATAACTGGAAGAAATCACACTATAGGTGGTCATGTATGAATAAGGAGACCACTCAAGGGTCTCAACTAACGGACCTCTTTTTTATTTGGATAATGATAATATCAACTAATTTAACATCACTTATATGTGCCAAAGGGTAATATTGAAAATAAAAATTGTGGTGTCGAGAGACCCCCTAAATTGATGCAGGTCTTTTTAATAGACCTCTCAGGTCTGGAACTATATAACTTTTTAAGGGGGTATCATAATGTAAGTATAAATGGAGACTACTAACTGGTAAAGCATATATGCTTGAACATTATATATACATATGTAAATGTTAAGCTTATCAATCTAAGTTATAGAATACCAGCTTAAATGGGAGGAGATGGTAACTTAGGAGATATATTGAAATAATCCAATAGATAACCTGGCCGATGACTTTCCAACATATACACAGAAAACAGCCATATTACAGTGTGCTATGTGTAAGACAAATAACTAGGCAATGCTGTGTTATACAATAGGCAATGGCGGTGACTGTTATACATGCTCCCAGGAGAGAGATTCAGGGTAAGTGTATAGTGTTCCATGCGGTCCATGAGCCAGCTATTAGATAGGGAAAATATACTTAATTGACCTGGTTCCTAGCTCTCAGACATGTATTTGCTATGGCTAGAAAATTAGGTGCTAATCCATATCTAGTAGTATGAAAGGAGATTTAAACATAGCTGTATATCTAGAGGTGCACATACCTGAAATATTAAACACATACTATATAAATACACTTAGAACCAAAACATAAATAACCCAAACTATACAACACAGCAAATTGAATTGACTTAGAGCCCTTAGGCTTATAGAAAGCTGAAGATGTCATGGCTTATGGTACAAGGATGGCAATTTATATATATACTATCATTATTTCTCAGCTCAAAGGGTCAATCCATAGTATCTTACTAATACATTCTTTTTCCAAAAGGTATAAGTGGAACTAAGCTCTATTAGTGACTGTGTGAAATTGAAGAGTTAACTGCTAACATATATTGTGCAAACTAAATCTCTCAGTGCAGCACAGTATTCAAATGTCCAAATACACATAACAGGGCCACGCATGAGGATACTATAATAGCAGGAGGGTAAGCTATAGATTATGGAGGGGATCAGCCTGCTAGTTCATAAGAGTGTCAATGAAAAAGTATCCTTTTACCATTATAAAAAGCTTGGGAGAAGCTTGTAGTGCCCCAACAATCTAAAACAAGAACCACGTCTTGGAGTTGTCCAAACTATGGAGGCCTTCTAGGACACACATATACCTCCCCGCAACCACGCATAGATTTTCAACATCCTACCCGACTCCAGACCGATGATCACAGGGGACAAAGTGAAGAAGTCCCATAGCTACATGTCTATTTTTCAGCGCTGTGAGCTCAATGACAGCTTTCAGGGAAGCCGGGCAGTCAGCTGGCGGTAGCCAGGCGTTCTCTGTGTCTGAGGCTTGGTGAGGGCAGTGATCTATAGGGCTCAAGTGTGACTTCTCTAGCGTGGCTAGCCTCTCAGTCTGGAGGAAGCTAACCGGTGCTCTAGTAAATCCGGAATCCCCAACGGTAATGGCTGGTGGCTCAAAATCGGATATCGCGCTGCATTTAGCGGAGGTATTACAGGCTAGTAGACCGCACTCTCTCTCCCCCTGTGTTGATAGTATAACTACCCGGACTTCATGCTGCCGCATCGTAACGCTTGAGACAGGGGTAAAGTTGTCGCTGCCACTGCAGCTGCTAGATAAGGAGTAATGTTCCACTCCTGAATTAGCCTCAGTTATAGGGCCGGAAGGGGTAGCGATCTGCGTTTGATTTCCCAACTCCCTGCAGCTGCCGGAGTCAGAGTAGAGAGCTTGCTCAGTGGTGTCACCCCCATGGATCCCATGTTCAGGGGGGCCGCCAGCAGGGGGAGCTTCACTTGCACGTACTGAGCTAGTAGTCATATCAGTAAGTGATAATGCCGGTTGCACCGGAACTTGTGGCAAGGTGCATCGTTCTTTTTCAGGGAGCCGCGACTCATTGACGTTATTGGCTGAAGTAGAGAAAGGTCTTGCAATAGTGCATAGGCTCTCACATTCAGTGTCCCATGCTATAGCGATTTTCTCAAAGTGGGAAATTAGAAGGGCTTCAACTTCCCTCAGGATAGTGTGAGTTGCGGTTTTCATGTTGGAAAGAAATTAGTTATATCAGAGATTGATTGTAGAGCAGGCTAGTTACTAATGAACTGGTTTGATAACCCAGGGTCCTGGGGGGTATATATGCGGCAGCTTTGACGGCACCAGCAGTTAGTCCAGAGAGGCCTCACAACCTCGTGGTCAAACCTAGTGTAGTCAGCTGAGGAACATAGGTAGGTCCGTTACATGCCGAATGCCTCTAGTCTCCTCTTGAATGTCACCAGGTTTCATAACATATATTTCTCAAAAGGAAAATCAAATTAAAGTTGAGAATCAAATTCAAAATAACTAATTTAGACCAGGAGCTCTTCAGACACACGTCCTACCGCAACAGCTATAGGCTCCGCCCCCCAGTTTCTTTAAGATTTTAATAACGATCTACAATGTTTGCAAAGGTGATATACAGCTAGATTGTTATATTTACATGTGGCATTTAGAAATATTTAAAGAAAAAAGTTAGATTTACTGTCCCTTTAAAGGAACACTGAACCCAAATTTTTTCTTTCATGATTCAGATAGAGCATGAAATTTTAAGCAACTTTCTAATTTACTCCTATTATCAAAATTTTCTTTATTCTCTTTGTATCTTTATTTGAAATGCAATAATGTAAGTTAAGATGCCGGCCTATTTTTGGTTGTCCTTGCTGATTGTTGGTGGATAAATTCCATCCACCAATAAAAAAGTGCTGCCCAGAGTCTGAACCAAGAAAAAAAGCTTAGATGCCTTCTTTTTCAAATAAAGATAGCAAGAGAATGAAGAAAAATTTATAATAGGAGTAAATTAGAAAGTTACTTAAAATTGCACGCTCTATCTGAATCGTGAAAGAAAAAATTTGGGTTCAGTGTCCCTTTAAGTGTTTTGACATGACATGCTCTATCTTATTCTTATAATTTTGACTTTCATATCCCTTTAATGTGTAGCTACCAAGGAATTTCTGCAATGAATTAGAACATTTTATTATTATTAACATGCACACACTTGCATTATGCTGTTTAAATTTATATTTAAAGGGTCATGAAACCCAAAATGTTTCTTTCATGATTTAGGTAGAACATTACATTTTAAACAACTTTCCATTTTACTTCTTTTATCAAACTTGTTTAATTCTCTTGGTATCATTTGCTGAAGGAGCAGCAATGCACTACTGGTTTCTAACTGAACACATGGGTGAGCCAATGACAATCGGTATTTATATGCAGCCACCAATCAGCAGCTAGAACCTAGGTTATTTGCTGCTCCTGAGCTTTCCTAGATAAACCTTTCAGCAAAGAATAACAAGAGAAGGAAGCAAATTAAATAAATAAATAGAAGTAAATTGGAACGTTGTTTAAAATTGTATGCTCTGTCTAAATCATGAATGTCAAATTAGGACTTTACTGACCCTTTAAAGTGAATGTGAATTTAGATGAACCAGTGACGTTTTTTTTATAATTCTATTAAAAACAGGGGCACTTTCATTCATCAAACGTTACATTCCACTGGTTTTGCTAAAATACTTATCTTTCCTTTGTGAAAGCCGCTCGTGCGCTTCCCCCGCCCGTTGCAGGCCTCTTCCTACGTCAGAAATGACGATCCCGGCCTTCCTCCAATCACCGTGTTGCTTTAGCCAATGATTTCCCAGGGGCAGAAGCCGTGATTGGAGGATCCTGGAATTGTCATTGCTGATGTATGAAGAGGCTTGCGACGGGCTGGAGAAGCGCTGGGACGGATTTCAAGAAGAAAAGGTAAGTAGTTTAACAAAACCAGTGAAATGTACAGTTTGATGAATGAAAGTGCCCCTGTTTTTAATATGATTATTAAAAACCGGGCACACATTTCGCAAACTTTACATTCACTTTCATTTAGAAGTGGATAACTGTGCACAACTTCTAAATGAATAACAACTCTGCGGTGGCAGAGACCTCTTCCACTGTTGAATTGGTGGGCAGGATTATTCTACTTTACAGAATGACATGATCTTACCTAGAAAAGTAACCCCTTTGCAAGGGTTAAACACACAGCTATCTAGGCTAACTAATGCAAAAATTACATCCTCTAATAACTTAGAGACACAAAGAAGCAGTAGTGTTTTTCCATCTATTTTATTCCACCGATATAAATAGTACTTTAGATTTCAGTGGACGAAATGTTTACCATGGAAATCCCACTGACGTCTAAATCAGCCTTCTCTACAGAGAATAGCTGGGATAATTATCCTCTCTAGAGCTGTCACAGTTTAGTTTACAAAACAAACCTTGTATTTAAAAACATTTTGGACCTCTTTCTCTTTCTTTAAAGGGACAGTAAACAGCTTGTAATTACATTTGTTTGCAGTCTTCCAAAAGATTAACATATCTGCAGAGTCTGTACAATATAACAGATTCACACTGTTTGCTGTGATCATTTTGCAATGGTCAAACTCCACCCACAACATCTTGTGTTTAGAGGAGCCAATCTGGAATCTGTAGATGACAGGGTGTGTGTCACTGTCATGGTGTTAGCAAGATTTCATTGGCCAGCAGAAAAGATAATATAATACATACATTTTCAAACTTAAATTACAAGAAAAGGGGGCAAGATAAATAATGAAAGTATTTTGCAAAGTTGTTTCACAGTATATAATTAAGCATTTTATATTACCATCTCAAAATATTTACTGTCCCTTTAAGGATAGCATGATAACCTCAGACTGCCTCATGCAAAAGAAACCTTTAAAGGGACTGATGTTAGATACATGCACACTGCACTGCTTATATATGTCAGTCCTAGAATAGGAAACAGATTTTGTTATACTATTTTTTGATTGGATATTTTCTGTATTTTTAAATTATTAAAAAAATAAAAACAGAGATTTAAAAACATAGTTTTATTTTGTTTTTATTATTTTACAGTTTCTGTGCTGAATAAACACACTCTTGCATGCTTTTGGAGATTTTTCTAAGTCAAACAACAAGATTGTGGGAGTTATCTCTATGAACCAATGAGAAAGATAGTTAAATCCCAGTTGTGCACAAATATGCCTTTCCTGTAAGTTTTGATTTAAAGAGACATTAAACTCTAAACATAATTCCCACAAAATGTGCACCATAAAAAAACAACAACAACCCACAGTTAATTTTGTGCACCTTTTCAATAATTTAAGTCTGAAAATTATTTTTTTCCACACCCCCATAGTGCCTCCTGTAGGATTTAAAATGACCCTGCAAAATTATACGATACTTGCGTGCTCATTGCTTGATTTAATTTATATCTCCCTATAATTGGCAATAACAAAACAGATACGTTAAATACACTTAGGAGGCTTTTAAAGGAAATCATTCCTGAACTGCTAATACATTTACTTTAGTTTTTAAAAAATTTACATTGTGTTAATAGATTTTTCATTAGAGTTTCTTGCTAAAAATAATTTACTATCTATGTAAAGTTAATTGACTACGATCCCCTTTCATGCAAAAATATGGCATATATAGGCAAATGTCCCTTTAAATCAGGGGCGTCCATACTATTTTTTATATGGAGGGCTGTTTGCTATTGGCTGAGGGCCACATTACAATATATTCATCCTTATACTAAACAATACAATGTTTTAGCATTGGAATTCCAAGATTTTTCTGCAGTCTTCCAATAGATTAACATACCAACAGAGTCTGGACACTATTAGAACAGATTAACACCTTGTTTGCTGCAGTTTTTGTTTTGTTTTAAATAAGACTACACCCAGCACTTTCCGTATCTGGAGGAAGCAATACAGATTTGAGCCTGGAGATGACAGGGCTTGCCACTATCATTGTGTTAACAAAATCTCAAATGTTTTGATTCAGCAGAAATAAGATAAACTGAAAATTAAAGGGATAGTAAACCCCCATTTTTCTTTCATGATTCAAATACAGCATGCAATTTTAAGCAACTTTCCAATTTACTCCTATTACCAATCAGCAAGTGCAACCCAGGTCTGAATAAAAAATGGGCTGTCTTCTAAGTTTACATTCTTGCTTTTCAAAAAAAGATAGCAAGAGAACGAAGAACATTTGATAATAGGAGTAAATTGGAAACTTGCTTAAAATTGCATGCTCTATCTGAATCATGAAAAAATTAATAATTGGGTTTTCTTTCCTTTTAAATACAGATTAAAGGGACAGTGTACATTAATATATTTTCTCCTCTTTAATGTGTTCCAAAGTATCCATTTTACACTAAAGTGTATTTAATTATTTACAAAGAGCTTGTTCACCTTTATTTTCTCATTTGAAATAACTGTTTTTGTCTATTGTTTCTACACCCATACTGAACATTTCTGAACTTAAAAGGGACATAAAACCCAATGTTTTTCTATCTTGATACAAACAGAGGATAGCTTTTTAAACAACTTTCCAATTTACTTCTATTATCTATTTTGCCTTAGTATCCTTTGTTGAAGGAGCAGCAATGCACAATTAGGAGTTACCTGAATACATCATTAAGCCAATCACAAGAGGTATATATGTGCAGCCACCAATCAGCAGCTAGATCCCAGTTTCTGAGCCTAACTAGGTGTAATTTTGAACACATGATACCAAGAGAACAAAGTAAATTATAGATTAGAAGTAAACTGGAACCCTGTTTAAAAGTGTATGCTCTACCTGAATCAGCATGAATGTAAGCAAGATTATTAAGATTAAATAATGTTTCAAGTTGGTGTCTGTGACAGAGAGGTACTATAATGTTCATTTTCTCCAAGGACCTGATGATCTAAAGTTCTCTGCTCAGGTGAGATGATCTAAAGCTCTCTGCTCAGGCGAGATGATCTAAAGCTCTCTGCTCAGGCGAGATGATCTAAAGCTCTCTGCTCAGGCGAGATGATCTAAAGCTCTCTGCTCAGGCGAGATGATCTAAAGCTCTCTGCTCAGGCGAGATGATCTAAAGCTCTCTGCTCAGGTGAGATGATCTAAAGCTCTCTGCTCAGGTGAGATGATCTAAGGCTCTCTGCTCAGGTGAGATGATCTAAGGCTCTCTGCTCAGGTGAGATGATCTAAAGCTCTCTGCTCAGGTCAGATGATCTAAAGCTCTCTGCTCAGGTGAGATGATCTAAAGCTCTCTGCTCAGGTCAGATGATCTAAAGCTCTCTCTGCTCAGGTCAGATGATCTAAGGCTCTCTCTGCTCAGGTGAGATGATCTAAGGCTCTCTCTGCTCAGGTGAGATGATCTAAGGCTCTCTCTGCTCAGGTGAGATGATCTAAGGCTCTCTGCTCAGGTGAGATGATCTAAAGCTCTCTGCACAGGTGAGATGATCTAAGGCTCTCTCTGCTCAGGCGAGATGATCTAAAGCTCTCTGCTCAGGTGAGATGATCTAAAGCTCTCTGCTCAGGTGAGATGATCTAAGGCTCTCTCTGCTCAGGTGAGATGATCTAAGGCTCTCTCTGCTCAGGTGAGATGATCTAAGGCTCTCTCTGCTCAGGTGAGATGATCTAAGGCTCTCTCTGCTCAGGTGAGATGATCTAAGGCTCTCTGCTCAGGTGAGATGATCTAAGGCTCTCTGCACAGGTGAGATGATCTAAAGCTCTCTGCTCAGGCGAGATGATCTAAGGCTCTCTCTGCTCAGGCGAGATGATCTAAGGCTCTCTCTGCTCAGGCGAGATGATCTAAAGCTCTCTGCTCAGGCGAGATGATCTAAGGCTCTCTCTGCTCAGGTGAGATGATCTAAGGCTCTCTGCTCAGGTGAGATGATCTAAAGCTCTCTGCACAGGTGAGATGATCTAAGGCTCTCTCTGCTCAGGCGAGATGATCTAAAGCTCTCTCTGCTCAGGTCAGATGATCTAAGGCTCTCTCTGCTCAGGTGAGATGATCTAAGGCTCTCTCTGCTCAGGTGAGATGATCTAAGGCTCTCTCTGCTCAGGTGAGATGATCTAAGGCTCTCTGCTCAGGTGAGATGATCTAAAGCTCTCTGCACAGGTGAGATGATCTAAGGCTCTCTCTGCTCAGGCGAGATGATCTAAAGCTCTCTGCTCAGGCGAGATGATCTAAAGCTCTCTGCTCAGGTGAGATGATCTAAGGCTCTCTCTGCTCAGGTGAGATGATCTAAGGCTCTCTCTGCTCAGGTGAGATGATCTAAGGCTCTCTCTGCTCAGGTGAGATGATCTAAGGCTCTCTCTGCTCAGGTGAGATGATCTAAGGCTCTCTGCTCAGGTGAGATGATCTAAGGCTCTCTGCACAGGTGAGATGATCTAAAGCTCTCTGCTCAGGCGAGATGATCTAAGGCTCTCTCTGCTCAGGCGAGATGATCTAAGGCTCTCTCTGCTCAGGCGAGATGATCTAAAGCTCTCTGCTCAGGCGAGATGATCTAAAGCTCTCTGCTCAGGTGAGATGATCTAAAGCTCTCTGCTCAGGTGAGATGATCTAAAGCACTCTGCTCAGGTGAGATGATCTAAAGCTCTCTGCTCAGGTGAGATGATCTAAAGCTCTCTGCTCAGGTGAGATGATCTAAAGCTCTCTGCTCAGGTGAGATGATCTAAAGCTCTCTGCTCAGGTGAGATGATCTAAAGCTCTCTGCTCAGGTGAGATGATCTAAAGCTCTCTGCTCAGGTGAGATGATCTAAAGCTCTCTGCTCAGGTGAGATGATCTAAAGCTCTCTGCTCAGGTGAGATGATCTAAAGCTCTCTGCTCAGGTGAGATGATCTAAAGCTCTCTGCTCAGGTGAGATGATCTAAAGCTCTCTCTGCTCAGGTGAGATGATCTAAGGCTCTCTCTGCTCAGGTGAGATGATCTAAGGCTCTCTCTGCTCAGGTGAGATGATCTAAGGCTCTCTGCTCAGGTGAGATGATCTAAGGCTCTCTGCACAGGTGAGATGATCTAAAGCTCTCTGCACAGGTGAGATGATCTAAAGCTCTCTGCTCAGGCGAGATGATCTAAGGCTCTCTCTGCTCAGGCGAGATGATCTAAGGCTCTCTCTGCTCAGGCGAGATGATCTAAAGCTCTCTGCTCAGGCGAGATGATCTAAAGCTCTCTGCTCAGGTGAGATGATCTAAAGCTCTCTGCTCAGGTGAGATGATCTAAAGCACTCTGCTCAGGTGAGATGATCTAAAGCTCTCTGCTCAGGTGAGATGATCTAAAGCTCTCTGCTCAGGTGAGATGATCTAAAGCTCTCTGCTCAGGTGAGATGATCTAAAGCTCTCTGCTCAGGTGAGATGATCTAAAGCTCTCTGCTCAGGTGAGATGATCTAAAGCTCTCTGCTCAGGTGAGATGATCTAAAGCTCTCTGCTCAGGTGAGATGATCTAAAGCTCTCTGCTCAGGTGAGATGATCTAAAGCTCTCTGCTCAGGTGAGATGATCTAAAGCTCTCTGCTCAGGTGAGATGATCTAAAGCTCTCTGCTCAGGTGAGATGATCTAAAGCTCTCTGCTCAGGTGAGATGATCTAAAGCTCTCTGCTCAGGTGAGATGATCTAAAGCTCTCTGCTCAGGTGAGATGATCTAAAGCTCTCTGCTCAGGTGAGATGATCTAAAGCTCTCTGCTCAGGTGCGATGATCTAAAGCTCTCTGCTCAGGTGAGATGATCTAAAGCTCTCTGCTCAGGTGAGATGATCTAAAGCTCTCTGCTCAGGTGAGATGATCTAAAGCTCTCTGCTCAGGTGCGATGATCTAAAGCTCTCTGCTCAGGTGACATGATCTAAAGCTCTCTACTCAGGTGAGATGATCTAAAGCTCTCTGCTCTGGTGAGATGATCTAAAGCTCTCTGCTCAGGTGAGATGATCTAAAGCTCTCTGCTCAGGTGAAATGATCTAAAGCTCTCTGCTCAGGTGAAATGATCTAAAATGATCCTCCTGCACTGTGAGATCCCTAGAGAAATTCTTAAATAGGCAGATTTTGCTATACTTTCCAAGTGGCGTTCCCTGCATTTCTGTATGTAAAGGAGAGACTAGCCCAGCGCAATATAGCACTACATGACATGACAGTTCTGCTGCATTTACACTTTGTGTTTTATATTACTTTACACTTCAGATTAAAGGGACAGTATACACCAATTTTCATATAACTGCATGTAATAGACACTACTATAAAGAATAATATGCACAAATACTGATATAAAAATCCAGTATAAAACCGTTTAAAAACTTACTTAGAAGCTTACAGTTTACCTCTGTTTAAAAGGTTACTGGAACACCCACTGAAAGTGGGAAATAGCAGACACTCCCCCTCCCCTTGCATATGAAAAGGCTCTTTACAGAAACAGGAGCAAGCTGGAATAGGTATACGTCAGTATTCTCCTAAAACTTTGGGGCTTGGTTAGGAGTCTGAAAATCAGAGCAATGTTATTTAAAAATAGGCAAAACTACAGACATCCATTTTTAAAACAAAAAAAAAAATCTGTATGGGCTATATAAATGGATCATCTACAAAACATTTATGCAAAGAAAAATCTAGTGTATAATGTCCCTTTAAGTTGTATTACATTTAAACTTTGCACTTTCTGTTTTGTATACAGCAATGTATTTAGGATTGTGATTTTACAAATTCTTATTATGCTTTCACAGTTTGTGTAACGTTAATAAATTAGGCTCATACTTTATATATTTAAGTTTATCTTTTACAAATTATATTGCACTTATTTATTTCTTCTTTTAAAATAAAGCTGAAGAACTGTCAGCTTCTGTTTCGCAGCAAGCTTTATTACTTCCTATGGGAACAATAAGCAAAAATGATCTAGTATGGAGATAAATTATAGTGCAGACATCACAGGCGCTGAACTCATTGAATTCTATAAGAAAAAGGGGAGGAAGCTGGAAGTCCCACAGAGAGATGCCTTCTATAGAGAGTAATGGAGCTCTCTTGGATACAAAGTTTCACAGGGGAGTAGAAGGTAACTGGAGACCACCTAGGGCTGATATAAAGGGGCCGATTTATCAAGGGCCAAATGGCCCCTGATGCCCCTGTTTCCGCGCGAGCATTTCAGGCTCGCAGGAAACAGCAGTTAAGAACAGTCTTAAGACCGCTGCTCCTTAACTTGTCCGCTGCCTTTGACGCTGTGGACATCAATCCGCCCAATCGTATACGGTCAGGTTGATTGACATAGAATCTGCAGTGGGCGGCATTGCACAAGCAGTTCACCAGAACTGCTTGTGCAATGTTTAATGCCGACAGCGTATGCTGTCTGCATTCAGCGATGTCTCTCGGACATGATCCGCTGAGCGGACAATGTCGGACACTTGGTAAATTGGCCCCAAAGGCTCCATTTTCATCAATTACAAATGAAACTGAAATGTCGTCATTACAATTTAAACTGCTTTTGCCTATAGTTCAGTATTTATTACTTTTCGGTCAGCTATATAAATGTACTTTTGAGCAAACTTCACCTGCATACAGTTGTTGAGAAAATTCAGTGAGACCAGTTTGTTATAAAATGCTTACAGCATTTCATAAGACTTGTTATAGAGAGCTTCAGACATACCATGGGAACTCCCCTGTTTAGCCCAGGAAACACCCCTGTCCCTTGGACTTTCTGAAGCTGTGTTTTATTATACAATAGAAAAAATGCCAAGTGCAATGTAAGTTGGAAAAGATAAACAAAAATATGCAAAGTATGATCCTAATTTGTTAAAGTAACACAGAAACTTAGAATACAATCAGAATTTGTAAAATCCATGCTGGATCTAAGTCTAAATTTATTAAAATAGAAAGTGCAAAACTTGAATGTAATAATACTGAAATAACCCATTCTGAAGTGTAAAGTAATATAAAATACAATGCACAAAGTGTAATTGCAACAAAACATATTGCACTGGGCTTGTCTCTTCTTCAGACACAGAAACGGGAGATCTCACAAATCTGGAGTTTCATCTCTTTTCTTGGTTACTCAGAGAGTTCAGCCCCTGTGAAGTCTGCACTACAACTTCTCTCTAAGCAGGAGAATCCGATCATCAAGTATTGGCCTTCGAGTAAACAGTAAAAACCGTAAATAATTAGACAGAGAAGATAATGAGGTCTGCTTTTTCCTGCTAGCTCAAACCATTTTCAAACGTTATTTCATAAACAAAATTATACCTAAAGGTACAATTTCCCATATATTTTAAACTGTTTAAACAAGTCATTGTAAACACATTAAGGGAAACACAATTATACAGGACACTTTACATGCATTTTATGTTAAAATATCAAAGTTGTTACTGTCCCTTCCTTGAAAATGAAGTTAAACACATAATTAAACTTGTGCACAGGAGCCAATACTGACTAGCACTCGGACAATAACTGGCCTCTGCGCATATGTAGCTCCTAACCAGCACACCAGCTGTGCCCTGCTCATGAGCAGCAAACACCCAAGTGATTCATTTTCCAGAAATTGCTCTGCTTATTGATCGCATTATCCTAGAAGCCTGCACTTATCATTGTCTTCAGAAAATAACAGATATATAAGAACCGTATATAGAAATTATGTCAACACCAACCCTGAATGTTTAAAAGGGACGTGGAATTCAATTTTATAAACTATTTTCCAATTCAACTGTATTATCACATTTACATAGTTCTTTTGGTGCCCTTGAGGTTTGTGCATGCGTCTAGAACACTATATGGCAGCAGTGTCTGCAATAATGTTATACATTATTGCAAACACTTAGCAAGAGAAGGACGTAAATCTGACAATAAAAGTAAACTAGAAAGTTGTGTATGCTCTATCTGAATCATAGATTGCGACTTCCATTTCACCTTAAAAGGACATACAACCCATATTTTTTTCTTTCATGATTCAGATAGAGCATGTGGTTTTAACAACTTTCTAATTTAATTCTATTATGTCATTTGTTTTGTTATCCTTTATATCCTTTGTTGAAATGGATATCTAGGAAGACTCAGGAGCTGCTGATTGGTGACTGAACATATATGCCTCATAATATTGGCTCACCTAATGCATTCAGCTAGCCCCCAGTAGTGCATTGCTGCTCCTTCAACAAAGGATACCAAGAGAATGAAGCAAATTATAACATTATAACAAAGTTTAACATTACTACAAACATTGTTGCAAATACTGCTGTCTTAGAGAGTTAAAGAAACATGCGCGCTCCTAAAAAAATGACCTAGATTTGCTCTTTAACAAAGGATACCAAAAGAATAATGCAATTTAATCAGGGGCGGAACAATTTTTTTCTAGCCTCCCAGCAATTGTTGTTCTAGTCTTCCCCCCCCCCCAACTCCTAACCGTCCCCCTAAACCCACCCCCTGCTGCCTGGACCATAGCGGAGCAGGCTTGCAAGATGCTCAATGCGCACAGGTTGCTCTGTGGCCTATCTCTACTCCCTGCCACTGGTCCTCAGCAGGTGATGCGGCCCACTGGACCTGAAAAGCTTGGCATATGGCGGGCCCCTCTTACCTGCGGGCCCCCAGCATTCAGGGTCAGGGTTTATGCCACTGAATTTAATAATAGATAATAATAATTTGGAACTTTTTTAAAAAAAAATGTCACTCTCTGTCTGAACCATGAAAGATTAATTTTGACTGCATTGTCCGTTTAAAAAAAAGAAGTATACCATAAATCCTGCAAAACACGCTAGTTATAGACAAAATAAAAATTAAGAGATTATATGTATATAGCAACAACAACTTCCTTGAATCAGATCAAAATATGTTTCACTTTTAAATATCTACTGAATAAAATATCGGTAAGAGTGAAGCTTTGCGTGTTAATCTTGCAGAGAAGGCACTCTGGGGACAAGATTGGTGTGAGTAATATATATAGCAGTGTGTCTATGGAAACGTAAGGCTGGCATATTATGTTCAGCTATTCGAAAACTGCCTTGTGCACAATTGTTTTTTTCTTCAAAATAAGCTAACAGATCTGTCAGGGAAGATTACGTCCAATTTTTTTACATCATCAACCACAATAAAAATGAAGCACCTCTCTACTTTCACCAGCAAGTTAAATATTTAAAAAAATACAGGATAAAATAAACTGTCAAAACAATTTAAGAGAGGTTCTTGAGTAATAATTAAGTGCTAATTAATTAATTAAAGAATTTTACACTTAAATAAATAATTGTTCCCCACTACGGGCTAGAGTACAATGGAGCGTTAATTTATTGTGCACCAGTGAATGGCAAATTCGCTCATTTACGGGCACGCGATAACCAGCCATTACAAGTGGCTGGTTATTGCTATCGCAAACTCTCGTTAGCAATTAGCGTTTCTAAAAATTAACCAGAAATCAGATCTCTGGTTAATTTTACAAAAGTGCCCCAAATGCCCTTTTAAGAAAACAAAACTGCACAAAGCAGTTTTAGGGGTTAAAGTTAGGGGAAAAAATAGCACTGAAAAGTGCCTTTACATAGCCGTCTATGGGGAATTGTGTGTTCCCTGTAAATATATATGTATATGGGCATTAATTCTTTAAACTTTAGAATCACTTTAAGCCAATTAAAAGTCGTAAATAAAAGTCGTAAATAAAACATTATCTATCTATCTATCTATCTATCTATCTCAGATCAAGTATACCAAACAACAGTGAACTCTGCAAGACCAAACTTTGCACCCTGGTAGTTATGCCTATGTTCAGAATAGTAAAAAATAAAAACCTTAAAGGAATAGTCTAGTCAAAAATAAATGTTCATGATTCAGATAGAGCATGCAATTTTAAGCAACTTTCTAATTTACTCCTATTATCAATTTTTCATTGTTCTCATTGTATCTTTATTTGAAAAAGCAAGAATGTAAACATAGGAGCCGGGACATTTTTGGTTCAGAATCTGGGTAGCACTTTCTGATTGGTGTCTAAATGTAGCCACCAATCCGCAAGCGCCACCCAGGTGCTTAACCAAAAATGGTCCGGCTTCTAAGCTTGCATTCAAATAAAGATAGCAAGAGAACAAACAAAAATTAATAATAGGAGTAAATTAGAAAGTTGCTTAAAATTGCATCACTATCTATATCATGAAAGTTTAATTTTGATTAGACTATTCCTTTAAATATAATCTGCGGTTTGTCTTCACTTCTGTTTAAATTTTGAAATTGTGACAAAGCACGACTGACAAGCTTATTGTTTTGCTTTATATCAAATCGAGCTTATCCCTAATGCAGAAAAATATCTTCAGTTTCTTATCGTGTTCGCTTACCTTAGCTCTTCCAGTGCTCTGAAGAATGTGAACTAATGCACAAGCCATCTCTTCCTTGTTCTTGACGCTGATTACTGGTTCAAGTACAGAACATAGCATAGTGTAGTTTATGGTAATAAATTCTGCAAACTCCTTGTACTGCTCCATAGGTAGAATAGTAATAGTCTGGTATCTGGACTTAATACGAATTGAAGGCCCACCAGTCTTGCCTTTATTTGTGGTAGGAGTACTCACAGGGTACCACTTTTCCACAAACTGTCGCCCAGTGACACTCCCCATAGGAATATTTACAAGTCCCACATAGTTATTTTTATCCTTTTTTTTCTTCTTCTCTACATCCTTATAAATATGAACGGTGATATTGTGCAGGGCTGGTAAACCATAAAATTCAAAGTGCTCGCCCCAAAAGATGTTGTCCGCTTTGGTTTTGCTTGTGGTGCGGGCAAAGAGTGTATCGTCCAGACAAAGTTCACAGAAGTATTTCTTCTTTGGGGCCAGATCTTTGGCCTCAATGATCCACAAGCGCAGAACATTCTCAGCACGACGACAATTATCCTGTAAGAAAAAGGAAATTTATTGTGCTACTCTGGGTAAACTGATATTTGTTAAAGGGGCATTATATTACACAGGACTACACAAGAGGATGCCTGGTACATAAATTATTTTTAACCCATTTTGTAGATGCCAAACATGAACACATTATATATATATATATATATATATATATATATATATATATATATATATATATATATATATATATATATATATATATATGTATAATATACACACACATATATATTAATATATATATATATATATAAACTTTTTCACAAACTATGGGTTTCTCACTGAAACTATTTACAAACAACTACTGCAGTCATATGACAAATGGTTATAAAAGCTTCTCTGGGGTCCCCTTTGTTCAGAAACAGCAGACATGCATGGCCTTGCCATTGCTTTTTGGGAATTAGAATGTCGCCAATTGCAGCAGCGCACCATACTTGAAATTCCTGGCAGTGAATGGGTTAATCAATTAGCCTTCCTACCTGATAACTCCCACTGTGATCCCTACCTGATCCCTCTCAAACAGCTCCCCCCACCCCACTGGTCACTACCATCTTAGGTACTGGCAGACAGTCTGCTAGCATTATTATTATTTTCTTCTCACAGTGTAGTGATCCTTCCTGAACACTCCCAACTCCCTGATCCCCCCAAACAGCTCTTTGACCCTCCCCATATTACTATTGGAGGCCATCTTAGGAAATGGCAGCTGTCTGTCAGTACCCAGCTTTTTTTTTTTTTGGTTTATTATTATTTTTTATTTATTTCATCATTTATTGTTTTTCCTGTAGTGTAGTGGTGCCCACCTCCTTCATGTTTTAATTTGTCTACAAAAAATCCATAAAAGTCTATAATGGTGGATTTTGTAACCCCCCCCCCCCCAAGAACATACATTCATTATATATGAGAGAATGAGAGAGAGAATGAGAGAGAGAGAGAGAGAGAGAGAGAGAGAATGAGAGAGAGAGAGAGAGAGAGAATGAGAGAATGAGAGAGAGAGAGAGACACAATATCTCATGTCATTTAGGCAATATTTACATATCATAATATGGTAAAATATTCGACATGCTACCTTAAGGTAGTTTTATGTTGTGTATAGTACAGTACTGTAATCAGTATAGACTACAATTTGCATTTAGAATACAAAAAAACAAACCAAAGACACAGGTACTTTAATCGTTTTATTTTTTATTAAACAAATATTAATAAAATTGTCTGGATTTTAGAATAATTCCGGATATTGGATTTTCAGATTTGGGGATTTGTACTTGTAGATGCCAGCAGCTTGGAATTTATAAATATTCAACATAACCTAAACCAGCTGTGAGAAACCCAAGAACTGGATATGTTAATAAAATGAAAATAATGTCATTTGCTTGTTGCCTATAAAACAAATCTCATTGTTTTCTGATGTCCTTATCAGGATTTCATCTCAACAGCATAACTAATCGAAATACACATGACTTAGGAATTTATAATAAAGAAAAAGTCTTACAAAATTTCAATTAGAAGACAAATAGTTCCTACTCTGTTACTTCTGTGTTGCTTATAAACAAAGATTCAATAACATTAAAAACGCATGTAGTGAATCAGGTAAAGCAGATACCATATATGGTAATATTCGCCTAGATTACGAGTGTTGCGCTAACTGCAGCTCAAGCGCAGTATGTTTTTTTTGTTAGGCTCCCTCGCGGGTCTTTAGCCTTTATAGCCTCACCAGTCCATGTTATTAAATATTATTTAACATACCGCACTTGTGCTGCAGTTAGTGTACCACTCGTAATCTAGGCGATAGTTATTATTATATAAAAGCAAATACTGCTTGACCTTTTGACAATAAATAGAGCATTTATAGCTCCTTTCTTCACCGTTCTCTCGTTTACCTTGTTTGGTAGGATAGTGCGGCGTAGGTTTTCCATCCACTTATCTCTTTCAGCCGCAGACGAGCAGCTGAAACATTTACTGCCACTCGAGTAGGTAACCTGGGTGAGGAAAAAAACAACAAATTATTTTCACTTATTTATAATCATCATATTCAGATGCAATATTACAATTAGTATGGTGATTACATTATAGCATTTACAAAAATACATTTTTAAACAACTTTCACATTTTGCTTCTATTATTATATTTTGCTTCATTCTCTTGGTATCCTTTGTTGAAGAACCAGTAAAGCGATACTGCAAGCTATCTCAACACATTGGGTGAACCAAAAACAAGAGGCATATGTGTGCATCTACCAAGGAGCAGCTAAGCAAATTAGATCATCAAAATAAATTGGAAAGTTGTTTAAAATGTTATGTTTTATCTGAATCATGAAGATTTAATTTTGACTTTCCTATCCCTTTAAACAAAAAGTAACGCAGTAGTATCCTGTGAAGTACCAATGGTGACTTTTTTTTTTTTACAGAAGAGAAGCAAAAATGTATAATGACTTTACATTTCCTTTACCTCAAAGCAGAAGTCCTGTCCGAGGATGCTGCTGTGAAGTGGTTTTACAAGAACTTTATCCTCTGTTCCCAAATCCAAGGCTTCTACTGCGCTTCCTGGGCTCAGCAATGACTCATGGGAACGAGATTCTTTCAGTTTAGGTAACCCACGTGACCTGCATCAAAAAGGTTACAATTGAAACTTTTAGTAATTCTATATACTGTGAAATATCCATGCATGTTCTCTATAAATTTGTTTCATGTATTGATGACAAATACAACTCACAGCAATGGTGTATTTAGGTTTTGTGCCGCCCTAGGCACTCAAAATTCTGCTGCTCCCCACCCATGGTTTTAGGCCTTTTTTGGCCAGAATATGTTTTGTTCAGGGAATAATGTGAATTTTTTTTATGGCATTTCCCAGACACACACACATTATACACATATACACGCAGAGTCACACACACATATACACATACACACAGTCCCACACACACAGTCCCAAACATATACACAGTTATACACACACACAGTCACAGACAAACATACACACACAGTCCCCAACACATACACACACAGTTATACACACACACAGTCACAGACAAACATACACACACAGTCCCCAACACATACACACACAGTTATACACACACACAGTCACAGACAAACATACACACACAGTCCCAGACACACAGTCCCAAACATATACACAGTTATACACACACACAGTCCCAAACACATACACAGGGTTATACACACACACACACACACACACACACAGTCACAGACAAACATACACACAGTCCCAAACACATACACACACAGTCCCAGACACACACAGTTATACTTACACACAGTCTCAGACACACACACATATACACGCACAGTCACACACACACAGTTATACACACACACAGTCCCAGACAAATATACACACACAGTCCCAAACACATGCACACACAGTCCCACACATACATACATACATATACACACAGTCCCAGACACATACACACATAGTTATATACACACAGATATACACATACACAGTCCTAGACACATACACACAAACATATACACACAGTCCCAGACACATAGACACAGTTATACACATATACACACACATACACACAGTCCTAGACACATATACACAGTCATACACCTACACACACAGTCACAAATACATACACACAGAGTTATACATACACACACACACACAGTTATACACATACACACACACAGTTATACACACACAGTCCCAGACACATAGACACATAGTTATACACATATACACACACATACACACAGTCCCAGACACATAGACACATAGTTATACACATATACACACACATACACACAGTCCTAGACACATACACACAGTCATACACATACACACACAGTCACAAATACATACACACAGAGTTATACACACACACACACAGTTATACACATACACACACACACACATATACACACACAGTCCTAGACACATACACACATATCTATTTCTGCAATATATATATATATATATATATATATATATATATCTATTTCTGCAATATATATATATATATCTATTTCTGCAATATATATATATATATATATATCTATTTCTGCAATATATATATATATATCTATTTCTGCAATATATATATATATATATATATATATATATATATATATATATATATATACATACACACATATATACACATATACAGGTAGCCCTCAGTTTACGCCGGGGTTAGGTTCCAGAAGGAATGGTTGTAAATCGAAACCGTTGCAAATTGAAATCCAGTTTATAAAGTAAGTCAATGGAAAGTGAGGGAGTTAGGTTCCAGGCCCCTCTCAAAATTGTCATAAGTAACACCTAATACATTATTTTTAAAGCTTTGAAATGAAGACTTTAAATGCAAAACCACATTATAAACCTAATAAAATAATCACACAACACAGAATATATAATTAAACTAAGTTAAATAAACAAAAACATTTGCTAAACAGCATTATAAACCTAAAAAAATAATCACACAACACAGACTTCACTTGAATTTTTCTGCAAACAGTTATTTCTATGCATTCCAATCTGGACTGATTTATAGACAGGAAGATGTTGTTCCTTTGAAATCTGCTCGATAGCTCAGGTCTAGTTAAACTGATTAATTTCAGCTAGCTTGGCTTTGCTGCAACACAAGCGGAAAGCTCCACCTACTGGCTATTTTAATAAATGCACTGCTTCTAAAACCCACAAAAACAGATTTCTTGAAACAATACATACCCAAATACAATACTAAGCGCTGAAAGCCAACAGAACTAAAGGCAATAGCTAGCTGGAAAAAACAAAGGTTCAGAGCTACCT
The DNA here is from genome assembly GCF_027579735.1 of Bombina bombina. Classification (NCBI taxonomy): domain Eukaryota; kingdom Metazoa; phylum Chordata; class Amphibia; order Anura; family Bombinatoridae; genus Bombina; species Bombina bombina. Next base: position 103,621,856 of record NC_069508.1, read on the forward strand.
CTGTTAGCTTCATGTGCAGTCTCTAATTATATCCCCTAGATTGTAAGCTCTTTGGGCAAAATCTCCCATTATATATACCTGTATAAATAATACTTCTAAAATAACTGTAAGCTTCTTACAACTATAGCCACAAAAAAAGTGCTGCACCCTCCCAATTTGCTACCCTAGGCCAAAATACGCCCCTGACTCGCAGCATTGTAAACCAGATAAATACCAACACTAAAACTGGAAAAGCGTGTTCAATATACCAGAGAGAAATTAACAATTTAACTCCTTAGAAATTAAAGAAGCTCATCCAACAAGAATTCCAGACTATATTTATTTGACAACCCATCAAAAGCAATAACACAAGGGGTATATAAAAAGAACACAGCCAAACAAGGTCGTCATCTTAAAGGGACAGTCTACACCAGAATATTAATTGTTTAAAAAGATAGATATTCCCTTTATTACCCATTCCCTAGTTTTGTACAGCCAACACAGTAATATTAATACACTTTGTACCTCTGTGATTAGCTTGTATCTAAGCCTCTGTAAACTGCCCCTTATTTCAGGTCTTTTGACAGACTTGCATTTTAGCCAATCAGTGCTGGCTCCACGTGCATGAGCACAGTTTTATCTATATGAAACACATGAACTAACACCTTCTAGTGGCGAAAAGCTGTCAAAATGCCCTAAGATGAGAGGTGGCCTTCAAGGGCTTAGAAATTAGCATATGAACCTTCTAGGTTTAGCTTTCAACTAAGAATACCAAGAGAACAAAGCAAAATTAGTGATAGATGTAAATTTGAAAAGTGTTTAAAATTACATGCCCTATCTGAATAATGAAAGTTTGTTTTGGACTAGACTGTCCCTTTAAGCATTTTGTGCTGCTGTTACGGACACTTTATGGCAGATAACTAGCAATGTAAGCACACATGGTTAAAAAAACAAACAATTGGAATCAGTACATGAGTTTTAGAACCTTGTCAATAATACTTCTGTCGATTAAAAGGATGTGAACATATTTTTCTTTCTTTCATGATTCAGAACGGGAACGCATTTTTAAGCAACTTTACAATTACTCCAAATATCAATTTTATTTTATTCTCTTGGTATCCTTTGTTGAAGGAGCAACAAAGCACCTAGCTAAACACATCAGTAAGCCAATGACAAAGAGCAAACTGTGTGCAACCACCAATCAGCAGCTAGCAGTCAGCTCCTGAGCCTACTTAGTTATGCTTTTCAACAAAAGGATACAGAGTGAACCAAGTAAATTAGACAATAATTGGAAAGTTGTTTGAAACTGTTTGGGTTTTTATGTCCCTTTAAGGCGGTAAGGCAATCACTATAACCTCAATTACATGTTTTTAAAATACATTTTTGTAAATTTTCACAGAGAATCCAAAAAAAGCATAATAGAGGAAGTAATTAGGGATTACATAGTGTAAAGGTATTTGTAATATATCGCCTAACATCCACTATGGAATTTAAGATATTTCACTTAATTGTATTGACCTTGGTGGCAACAATACTGCAAAGATAAAAATATATAAGGGTAGTAAACATACTCAGAAAATTCCCACAGATCTGAAAGAAAGAAAGAAAGAAACAAAGTGGCATCTGTCAAAATGTTATCTCCTACCAGACTCATAATATGGAGAAAATGTATCATGCTGCATATCTGCATATTCTGTGACCTTGCGGTGCACAAGGGAGCTCTTGTGTAATCTTAAATTTCGCCAAATGATGCTGCATCACAAGTGACAATTGCGGGTAGACAGGTAAGAATGTGTCCGTCTGTAGCTTGAAATCTTTTATTCTGTATGAACTTTGTGCACTGCTATTGAGTTCTAGACTAATCTCACTTTAGCCTTCCTGTTTCCAGTTTAACAGATATTTATGTTAGTGCAAAAACACAAAAAAGCCAATGAGAAGAGGCATATATGTGCAGCCACCAATCAGCAGTTTCGGAGCATACCTAGGTAAACTTTTCAACAAAGGATACAAAGAGAACTTGGCAAATTAGATAATAGAAATAAATCAGAAAGTTGTTTAATATTGCATTTGCTATCTGAATCATGAAAGAAAAAAATTGAGTTTCATGTCCCTTTAAGGTAATAAATTATGAATTAATTATTACACCATAATAAAAATGACAAAAAGGACAAATTCCCACACACACAATCATTAGTTTATATCACTTCATATGCAAAGTACGATCCCTGTTTAAATCAATTCTGTGATTAAAGGTGACAGAATCTAGACTAATTCTACAATAATGACTATAAAAGGTGGAAGAAAGAATATACAGTAAAATTACAGAATTTTTTTATATACTGCTAACTATATGTTATGATTTAAGTTTTCATGAAATAAAAATGTAACTTATTATTTGGCAAGAACATGCAATTAGTTTTCATACTGAAACATTTTCTTGCCACCATCTCTAGATCATACAGTGACACTTTGCTTATGAGGTCTATACATTTAACACAATTATACTTAAATGGGCATATACACCAATTTTGATTTAATTGCATGTACTGTAAAATACACTACACTAAAGAATAATATGCACAGATAATGATCTAAAAATCCAGCATAAAACCTTTTAAAAACCTACTTCAAAGCTCTCAATTTAGCACTGCTGATGAGATTAGCCTGGGACACCCACTGAAAAGGGCTGAGAGCAGACCCCCCACCCTGCATATGAAAAGACCCATTATACAAACAGAAGCAGTCTGAAGTCTGTATACATCAGTATACATCTAAAACGTTGGGGCTTGGTTAGGAGTCTGAAAACCAGCACAATGTTATTTAAGAATAAGCAAAACTATACATTGTTACAAAAACACTCCCCAGATGGGCTATAGAAATGGATCATCTACAAAACATTTATGGAAATAAAAATCTAGTATACAATGTCCCTTTAATCATCCGGTCAGAAATCAAATAAAAGTTTTAGACATTCATAAATCTGTTTATCTCTAGTTTTCACAGCCCAAAACCAAATCCACAACTTCTTAATAACCAACTCCAATACATTCTTGAGCTATAGGTATCTATATTAAAGCTATAGGTATCTATATTAAATATAGTAATAATAAAAAAAGCCTACTTACATGAAGCAGTTATATAGCCACCTTGCGGTACAAATCCAAATCATAGCTCTGCCTCATCTCCTACAATTCACTCATTGAGTTACTGGCCAAGGGTCACATTTCCACATACAATTAAATCTGTGTGTTAATTAAAAATAGCATGGAATAAAGTCCAGCAGCCTATTGTATGTGAGCCCCACAACCTGGGCATTACTAAAGCCTGCTGAATTCCAATCATTCCGGACGCTGGCAGGCAGGAGAATAAAATCTAGTTTCAGATATCAAGATCCAGCATCCTCTGTTTCAGCATCCCGCCCCTCAGGTAGCATAAACAAGGCCCTCGGTGAGCACAGTCAGATCCACTCTGGGCCTGTTGCTATGACAATGCACCTTTAAGCAGATTACGGCTTGCAGGCAGGCAGGGAGATGCTGCAACCACCAAAGGCTCAAAGAGCATGCTCTGTAAACATTGTAAAGGTGACCTTTTCAGGCAGCTTCAGATGAATAAACCCAACCTGAACATGGAAAAAGCGTTCGTAGTGGAGGGGGGTTTTATAGACCTTCACAGTGGTGTCCCCTAAAGGGACCAGATCAGTGACAATGCATCAAACATGTAAGCGTTTCTGCTGGGAGAAATAACGATCACACACACCCTTCAGTAATGTTTCTTTAATTCCTTTGCTGTGTCAGCCCTAACACCACTAAGATACGAGTCAGCTAAGAAGGATTTTGTGAATATTTGAGCAGCACAATTCTGCTTTTTAGTTGCAAATTCAAGCCAAGAATAAAAATTTGCTATCAATAAAATTCAAAAGCAAAACCTTAAATTGTTTAAAAATAAAATAAAAAAAATAAGAACAACAACAACCTTCTAAAAATCATATTCAACCACAGCCTACCAAGAAACCAAAGCCTTATATTTATGTTCCACTAATGACGGATTAAAAAGCTCTTCTCGTATTATCAGGGAAGCTATTGGAAAATTGAGCAGCGCTTAGCCATCCCTGCAAAGGGAGAGATAATCCCCAAGAAGAAGGATTAATGTAAAACGGACATCACTTCAATACGAGCCGCAAAAGCTGATGGGTGACATTTTCACATTTATCAAGCAACAACTGTGACAGATCTAGCAATTCTCTTTGAAAATAAAGCACATTATACATCACAATATTATGATGTTACATTACCGTGCCGTAATCACCGTTTCAAAAAGAATGTCATTGTTGGTGTTAAAAATAAACTGAAAGGAACTGTAGTCAAAGCTTAAAGTGAATATAAAGTTTGCGGAATGAGTGCCCGATTTTTAAAAATCCTATTAAAAACAGGGGCACTTTCATTCATCAAACTTTACATTTCACTGTTTTTTTTTTCAAATACTTACCGTTGCTTCTTGAAAGCCGCTCCAGCGCTTCCCCCGCCCGTAGCAAGCCTCTTCAAATTTCAGCAATGACTAATACAGCTTCCTCCAATCACAGCTTAGCCTCAAGCAATGTTTGGCTCTGGTGGGGATGCTGTGATAGGAGGAAGCTGGATTAGTCATTGCTGACTTATAAAGAGGCTTGCGACGGGCGGGGGAAGCGCTGGAGCGGCTTTCAAGAAGAAAAGGTAAGTATTTGAACAAAACCAGTGAAATGTAAAGTTTAACGAATGAAAGTGCCCCTGTTTTTAATAGAATTTTTAAAATTCGTCAAACTTTATATTCACTTTAACAATAAGAAATCAGAGTTTTAGAATTTATTCTAAACTTCACACTGAGTACCCGGATACCTTTTCAGACTATAACCAATAAAAAGATAGAGAGATAAATAAAGAGATAGACACAAATAGATATAGATACAGTTATAAACAGATTAAAGAGAGACATTCCAGTCAAAATTTAAATGCACATAGATTAATTACATATTTAAATAGAAACGTATATGCAATATATTTGTATTGACAAAAATGCTTCTATGAAAAGTTATCACAGTTTTAGAGTTAACATTTTTCTCTGCACGTGCATGTGAAGCATAGCTAGATATTCCTAGTGCACCAGCATTTTAAATACTGCAGCTGCTCAGAGTGCCAGTGGGGCCTATACCATGCCAGCAATTAACAAACTGAGTCATTACCAGATGGTACAAGCACATTAGGCTCTCTGTTTAAAATGCTGGTGCACACTTAACCTCACTTTTTTAACAGCTATAGCTTTTATTAGAAGCATTTTTGCTATTACATGTATGTTACAACAAATGCTTCTATTCAAAACTGTAATGCATCCATTTGGATTCCAATTTAGGCTGGAATGTCTCTTTAAGAGACAGATGCACACACAAAAACATGGATAGATTCATTTATATGAAATATAGCAAGAAAATGGAGGAGCCAGTCACTCTTTTTTTTTTTAGGAGAGGAAATTATGTAAAATATCCCAAAAAATTTAAATGTAGGAAACATGACTATGGTTCCCAGGGTGTGTAAATGTAGATAGTGTGTAGACAGACTGTGCATGCGTGCGCACATGTATAGATAGTGTGAGTGTGTGCATGCGCGTGTGTAGATAGTATACACGTGCGCACCGTGTTTGTCTGCGTGTGAATAGATAGATTTTGTGTGTGCGTACATGCATGTGTGTAGAATGATAAAAAGAAACAGGGGCAGAAAACAGTAGTATAGATTACTAATTGAGACAAAAAGATACTAATAGAGTTAAAGAAAATGTTACTAGTCTACTCGCTGTTACAAACTTATGTCTAACTAGATTGCTACAATTTTATACTTGCCTAAGACTAGGAGAAACGACAAGCCCTACATTTGTGAGTCTTTTGCAAACATACATATTTATCTATCTATCTGTCGACAAATCTGTTAAAAATTTAGGAGCCAGACCTACTTTTAGGAGTCAGACAGTAGTAATGGAATACAGATATTTAGAGAATAACCCAAAAAGTTAGGAACCAGGGGTAAAATTTTAGGAGCCAGTGGCTCCCTGGTTTGTCGAGCCCTGATTTATAGTATCTGTAGTATCTATCTATCCATCTATAGCTGCCAAACTACATTTATTTGCAAAAAATAAAATAAAAAATGTTATATATATAAAATTGATTTACACTGTAATAAAGGAGGTTGGGAATTGTCTAGATAAGAACAACAGGCCTTCACATGCACTCAGGCACTTGCTCCAGCATTAAAGACTCTGAAAACTCCATTAGATGCTAAGTATATGGGAAGAGGTGGTTAAAATAAATTACTTTGGTGCCACTGGTGAACGTGACCCATTTAGAACGCTTGGCTAAAAAGGGGGTAGCTCATTTACAATCACTCTGTTTACTTAGAGACTTGATCATATTGCAGTGAAATCTGCCTTGTAGGATTATGAACCAAAAAAAAAAAAAAGGAAAGGATAATACCGCATTAATAGTCTCTCAGTAACCGCCAACAAAAATACTCATATTATATCCATTAACTGATATGAAAAAAAAGGAGACTGGCATCCTGGAATTAACTCTGCGATAGCAAAACATCACATAATCATGTTCTAATATGAATAATAGGTTAGGGAAGCAATGCAAGATCTCAGTTTTAAAAACAACAAGAGACAGCAGTCAAACAGTTAAATAATATGCATCTTCTTCATCTGAGTGCAATAGGAAATGCTGTATCTGTTTTCATGTACCCACCAGTATGCAGTCCAGGTGTGGCCGCTTTATACTGTACCCGCTGGCAGTCTACAAGCCCTACTCTGCCTGGTTTCACATCTCTTAATTACCTAAATGCTCAGTCCCTGTGCCAATTATCCTGTGAGATATGACCACATTCACTACATTGCGCCTAAAGTGCCCAAAATTGATATGGCTGCATGGTTGGAGACGCAGGGTCACAGACAGTGCTACAAACGACTATTTTTTATCTCTGCAGGTGCCAGTCAATGCTTAATGATTTTTATTAGCTTAGCTTTGGTAAAAGGCTTGAAGATGGACACCTACTGGTGACTGTGCGGAGAATTAAAGGTGATCATGTAACATTCTCCACAGTTCCAACAGCAATTAAACCTTGATTTCTAAACCTTTTTATCTGATTCTTACGGGAAGAGCAGCTTTTTTCAGTAATTGTTTGGAGAGTTTATTCCCGAGCACACATTAATACTTTGGATTTGCTAAAAGAGCATAGATTTTTAACCTGAAGCAGCTGGTTGCATCAAAAGTGAAAACCATTTCCGCTCCTGTGCTGAGCTGTTTTGGAGTTTTAGGTACTGCTCACGTTTTAAAAGGACACACTCAAGTCAAAATTAAAGTTGTATGATTCAGGTAGAGCAGCATTTAAACAACTTTTCACATTACTTCTATTAAAAAAAATTGTGCACAGTTTATTAATATTTACACTTTTTGGGCCACTATCTAATGAGCATGTGCAAGAATTCACGGATTATAAGTATATGCATTTGTGATTGGCTGCTGGCTGTCACATGATACAGGGGGTGTGTGGAAATAGACATAACTAAAATTAGTCAGAAAAAAAATCTACTACTTATTTGTAGTTCAGACTAAGCGCTATTGCATTGTCTATTTATTCTGCATTTGTTAATTATGCAAATTTACTGTATTTAGTGGTCATTTAAGCCCCACTTTTTTGTGAAAAACCTACACAAATTAATTTTTGGGTCATAATAAAAGGTCATAATAGTCTAAAATTAAAGCATGACATTTTTTGACTATCAACTCTACAACTACTGTGTGTTTAAAAGGTCCCTGCTGATCCAAACAGACCAAGCTAGACTTCTACTTTGTGTTTAATTCCTTTGCGGCGTTAATAAACAAGGTTGTAAAAAAATGGTGTGTTCCCCCCTAAACTCTGTTGTAAAAAGAAGAAGGGGTTATCCACATATAAAAAGGCCCTTTGGGTATATGCATATCATTTTGATGTACACATAAGGAGCCTCTACTTAAATAAATTCACAATTGATAACACATTTATCACCAGGCTAATAAAAGCTATATGGGGGTATGCTTTTAAAATGGGGCTTTTGAGTTTTAAATATAGGGGTCTTGCTGGCCGCTAAGTCTTTTTGATGAACTGTAAAAGGCCCATAGAGATCCCCTTCCTACAAAATGTGTGTGTGTTTTGATTTTAATGTTTTAAAAATGTGCTTTAACTTTATATCCCAAAAATCCCTGCATGAAAGGGCACATGACTGACTTTCAAAAGATGGGTCTTGGGGGTTTCTAGTGTTTAAAGGGACATGAAGCCCCAAAATTTTCTTCCATGAGTCAGACAGAGCATACAATTTTAAACAACTTTCCAATTTACTTCTATTATTTAATTTGTTTTGCTTTCTCGGTATCCTTTGTTGAAAAGGATACATAAGTAGGCTCAGGGGCATGGGAGCTAGCTGCTGATTGGTGGTCGCACATATGTGCCTCTTCTCATTGGTTTACTAAAGTGTTCTGCTAGATCCCAGTAGCACATTGCTGCTTCAATAAAGGATACTAAGAGAATGAAGCAGAATTGATAATAAAAGTAAATTAAAAAGTTGTTTAATAATGAATGCTTTATCTGAATCATGAAATAAATATTTTTGGTTTCATGTCCCTTTAAAGGGACTGTATACTATAAAATTGTTTTTCCCTTAATGTGTTTCCAAAAACCTTTTTTTACCAGCTGCAGGGAATAAAATGCATGAGATTTGCTTTCTTAAGGCTCATTTGTGTATATGAAATAGCTGATTTTGTGTTTTGAAGCTACAACCTAATAAAATGGGTTGAGCTTGTAGGTATAATCAGATCTCATTACTTTATAACATTGTGTACATATACCAGCTTCTTTATCTTATATATGTCTGTAAACCCATCACCAATGCTTGGAGAGAACAATGGAAAATTAACCTTATCTCTTCTATACCCAACTTAGAGTGTAATTTCTTCTACTGGCTGTGTTAACACAGCTTGGCCTTGAGGCCAAAAACTTTCAGGATGGGTGGGGATACCACAGGCAAAATAAACTATTTCAAATGCCAATATAAGTGTAATGGAAATACTTGAAAACAATTTAATACACTCCAGCAGGTAAAGTGGATTATTGGGAACAAATTAAAGGGGATAATTTTTTTTTGAGTAAACTGTCCCTTTAAGAGAGCGGAGATCAAGGAGTTTGAATACTATCATACAGTTCCCTGAAGCCCTCTGCAACAACCCAGCACTTCTGGGGTTTATGAGGCTTGGTGACGACACCAGCATTCATGAATTTCCCCAGCAATGTAAGGTTACTAAACCACCATGGATACTTTCAGAACTCATCCAGTCCCCCTTCCCAGGATGATGACACGTGGTTGTCACACAATAAAAACATTGTGCAGATGATAACATCACGCGCAGCAATGGGGTTAAAGGAACATTTTACAGTATGAAAACTTTTTACATTTCTAATTAAATAAATGAACGCTGCAAGCTGTGTGTTGAATCCAAAAAGGGCACAATATTTAGCAAACAGAAGCATGGGAGTCATACTGATGTCTTTCAAATGATCTGTCCAGCTGTCAAGTGATTGTCACAAAAGTGAAATATCTTGAAGCATTGGTCCAATTTTGTAGTTTTCAGAAATTCTAAAGAAACCTTTACGAAATCTCACCCTTACCAGAGAGTTATATCATAATACCCTTTATTTGAAATATGGGGTTAAACCATTCAAATAACGTGTTTAATACCCTTATGGCAGGTCAAGTGATCCTCACAGTAATAACAAATCACCTAACAGTAACCGCTAGTCTCATTGAGTTTTGTGTTTGAGGGTAGTATTCATAGATTCTAGTTTTTTTAAGCTAATACAACATCGCAGGTATTCAAATAATAAAGCGAACTAGGCAAGTTTAAAAGTAGACAAAATTTTGTGAAATTCTTTACAGGATGATTTTATGTTTGGAGTTTTTTTCATACTATGCCAAGCATACAAAGACAATAGTGTAGTTTTAAAATGTTTGTAATATATTTATGTTAAAATTCGCTCTATGGTCAAAAGTACGTGAACACCTGACCATCACACCTATATGAGCTTGTTGGACTTCCTATTCCAAAACCATGGGCATTAATAGGGAGTTGCCTACCGCAACACTTCTAGGAAGGCTTTCCACAAAATTGTCTGTGGGAATTAGTGCCCGTTCAACCAAAACAGCCTTTGTGAGGGCAATCTCACAATCAGTGTTCCAATTCATCCCAAATCTATTAAATGGGGTTAAGGTCATGGCTCTGCATAAGCCACTTGGGTTCCTCCACACCAACCACGTCAAACCATGTTTTGATGGATCTTGCTTTGTGCACAGTGGCACAGTCATGCTGCAATAAGAAAAGGGTCTTCCCCAAACTGTTGCCACAAAGTTGGAAGCACCCAATTGTCTAAAATGTCTTTTGTATCCTGTAGTATTAAGGTGACCCTTCACTAGAACTAAGGGGCTGAACCCAAATCCTGAAAAACCAGCTCAGACCATTATCTCTCCTCCACCAAACTTTACAATAGACACCATGCATTCCAATAGGTAGCGTTCTCCTGGTATCCGCTACACCCAGTTTCTTCCATCTGACTGCCAGATAGTGATGGTGATTCCTTACTCCAGAGAACATGTTTTCACTGATCCAGAGTCCAGTGACCTTGTGCTTTACATCACTTGAGCAGACACTTGGCATTGCACATATTGAGGTGAGGCTTGCGTACAGCTGGCTGCCCATGGAAACTTATTTAAAGGGACAGTCTAGTCAAAATTAAACTTTCATTATTCAGATAGGACATGTAATTTTAATCAACTTTCCAATTTACTTTTATTATCAAATTTGCTTTTTTCTCTTGGTATTCTTAGTTTAACCTAAACATAGGTAGGCTCATATGCTAATGTCTAAGCCTTTGAGGGCTGCCTCTTATCACATGCTTTTTAAATCTCTTTTCAACACAAAGAGACAGAAAGTACACGTGGGCTATATAGATAACACTGTGTTCAGGCACAGGGAGTTATTTAAGATCTAGCACAATACAATGCTAAATTTAAGACAATAGATAATAAACAGTCACAGTCATGTGATCAGGGGGCTGGAAGAAGGTTCCTAGATACAAGGTAATCACAGAGGTAAAAAGTATATTAATATAACTGTTGGTTGTGCACAACGGGGGAATGGGTAATAAAGGGATTATCTATCTTTTAAAACAATAACAATTCTATGGCAGACACTCCCTTTAATGAAACTCCTGATGCACAGTTCTTGTGCTGATGTTGCTTCCAGAGGCAGTAACTCTGTAGTGAGTGATGAAGGGGGGTTGATGCTATACTTGGAACCACAAATTATATTTTTGAAATATTTCAGAAATGATGACTTCCATGCCGCTGTTTACCAAATATGCTATCTAAATGACATATACATTTCATACTGTAAATCTTTCCCATGTTTGAGTAGTTCTACAAACTAAATTATTTTCTAAACGTGCACAGTGCTCTGAAAACAAAAACAAGAAAAACAAGGTATGTTTTGTGTGAGAACCTCAAAGGAAAAGCAATGAAATTGAAGCATAAATGCAATGTCCGCAACTGATTAAAAACAGGAATAACACAGGGTATAAAAAGGACTCACCAGTGAAAGAGATATTTAACAAAAAACACAAACCAAACTATAATGTTGCCCGTCTCTATTATTTTGCAAGGATATTTTTGTAACAGGTGGTCGCATGCTGCTTAAAAAAAAAAAAAAGCAAAGGATCTTAAGAATTTAAGAAGGCCAAATCTACTTAGACCTTATGCTGGAAAATGAAACACGTCAGTTTGTCAATATTTGGGTCATGAGTGCAGGACAATTTTTAAACAGAAGTATATTTGCAAAACACTTGACGCAGTGGTAGATTTATGTTCAGTGTAAAACCTATCATCGTCCATGAGATATAGGTCACCTCCGGCACTCCAATCAAGTGCAACAGCTGTATGTGAATGTACATGGTATACAGAGGTATGTTCCATAAGCCATGGGGGAGGAGAAAGAGGAGAGAAGACAGAAAGGGGGAAGAGAAGACAAAAAAGACAGAAATTAGGGAGAAAGGAGAGAGTGAACAAAAGAAAGACGAGAGTGGAAAAAGTTGAGATGAGAGAGAAAAGAGGAAGAGAAGAGATGATAGATAAGAGAGGAAATAGGTGAGAGATAAGACAGGTGGGGTGAATAAAATAGGAAAGAGAAGAGAGAGGGGAAAAAAAGAGGAAAGGGAGATGAGAAAGAGTGTATACACACACACACATACACACATCAAAGCTAGTATTACTAGAATCATATTGTATTTATATAAAGTTTTAGCAATGTTAAATACCGGACTGTTTAAAAACAAACATAATCTGCACAAACAGTTAAATAAAAATAATGTAAAATAAAAGTTTGAAGTTACAGATTAAAATCAAAGAAATTCCTAACAACATTGACACAGGCTGAATGAATGAGATTCCAGGGAAGGGTGGGAAAGAAGAGATATCTCCTTGATTAAATCTCTGCGCTTAGTCAGTGCTGTGCACCTACCTACTATAGAAAGAACTAGCAGAGCGAGAAGCTCGGTACCTCTTTACAGTGAAGGCCATTATTACTTGTCTTCATGTCACAATGTTCCATGCAAGTCTAATGCAGATTGCACAGGAAATAATATCAGAAAATGAGTTGCGTTTAATCTGCAGGATTCCTTCCACATGTTTAACCGTCCAAAGAGAACAGAATCGAGCACAGCTGTTCAGAGAGAGCGTCTGCTCTGTAGCCGACTGACCCTCCTATCTGAGATGCAGATCAGGGTTTAACAGCTTTGTAGGGCTTCAGCATAAAACTGAACTGCTCAGAGTGGCAGTTCTAGCGGAGATCAAAGATGATAGGGCACCCTAACAATTATTTAACACCCAGACCCTAAAAGATTGTATTCATTCATTTAGAATTTCTCATATGAATGCACAATATAGAAATCAAATATCTTATATGTACTGGTATGGAAGCCTTGTATGCCGGTCACTTAGGAATATGCTCATAGGATTTATGGACTCACTGAGCTGGTGGTGTCGAGTGCCAGTAATGCCAAAACCGCTAAGTGCACATGCGCCACTGTACAGGTGTGACTTAAGGGAATTAGCAGCAGCTGTGTGCACAGAAGAAATAAATCTTTGTTTTCTTAAAAAAATATATAAATTGAACAGATTCCAGTGCTATATGGAATTAAAGTAATGACAATAACCAAAAAAACATAATTTATGCTTACCTGATAAATTACTTTCTCCAACGGTGTGTCCGGTCCACGGCGTCATCCTTACTTGTGGGATATTCTCTTCCCCAACAGGAAATGGCAAAGAGTCCCAGCAAAGCTGGTCACATGATCCCTCCTAGGCTCCGCCCACCCCAGTCATTCGACCGACGGACAGGAGGAAATATATATAGGAGAAACCATATGATACCGTGGTGACTGTAGTTAGAGAAAATAATTCATCAGACCTGATTAAAAAACCAGGGCGGGCCGTGGACCGGACACACCGTTGGAGAAAGTAATTTATCAGGTAAGCATAAATTATGTTTTCTCCAACATTGGTGTGTCCGGTCCACGGCGTCATCCTTACTTGTGGGAACCAATACCAAAGCTTTAGGACACGGATGAAGGGAGGGAGCAAATCAGGTCACCTAAATGGAAGGCACCACGGCTTGCAAAACCTTTCTCCCAAAAATAGCCTCCGAAGAAGCAAAAGTATCAAATTTGTAAAATTTGCCAAAAGTGTGCAGTGAAGACCAAGTCGCTGCCTTACATATCTGGTCAACAGAAGCCTCGTTCTTGAAGGCCCATGTGGAAGCCACAGCCCTAGTGGAGTGAGCTGTGATTCTTTCAGGAGGCTGCCGTCCGGCAGTCTCATAAGCCAATCGGATAATGCTTTTAAGCCAAAAGGAAAGAGAGGTAGAAGTCGCTTTTTGACCTCTCCTTTTACCAGAATAAACAACAAACAAGGAAGATGTTTGTCTGAAATCTTTAGTAGCCTCTAAATAGAATTTTAGAGCACGGACTACGTCCAAATTGTGTAACAAACGTTCCTTCTTTGAAACTGGATTCGGACACAAAGAAGGTGCAACTATCTCCTGGTTAATATTTTTGTTGGAAACAACTTTCGGAAGAAAACCAGGCTTAGTACGCAAAACCACCTTATCTGCATGGAACACCAGATAGGGCGGAGAACACTGCAGAGCAGATAACTCTGAAACTCTTCTAGCAGAAGAAATTGCAACCAAAAACAAAACTTTCCAAGATAATAACTTAATATCTACGGAATGTAAGGGTTCAAACGGAACCCCTTGAAGAACTGAAAGAACTAGATTTAGACTCCAGGGAGGAGTCAAAGGTCTGTAAACAGGCTTGATCCTAACCAGAGCCTGAACAAATGCTTGAACATCTGGCACAGCTGCCAGTCTTTTGTGAAGTAAAACAGATAAAGCAGAGATCTGTCCCTTCAGAGAACTTGCAGATAATCCTTTCTCCAAACCTTCTTGTAGAAAGGATAGAATCTTAGGAATTTTTATCTTGTTCCATGGGAATCCTTTAGATTCACACCAACAGATATATTTTTTCCATATTTTATGGTAAATTTTTCTAGTTACAGGCTTTCTAGCCTGAATCAGAGTATCTATTACAGAATCTGAAAACCCACGCTTTGATAAAATCAAGCGTTCAATCTCCAAGCCGTCAGTTGGAGGGAAACCAGATTCGGATGTTCGAATGGACCCTGAACAAGAAGGTCCTGTCTCAAAGGTAGCTTCCATGGTGGAGCCGATGACATATTCACCAGGTCTGCATACCAAGTCCTGCGTGGCCACGCAGGAGCTATCAAGATCACCGAGGCCCTCTCCTGATTGATCCTGGCTACCAGCCTGGGGATGAGAGGAAACGGTGGGAATACATAAGCTAGGTTGAAGGTCCAAGGTGCTACTAGTGCATCTACTAGGGTCGCCTTGGGATCCCTGGATCTGGACCCGAAGCAAGGAACCTTGAAGTTCTGATGAGACGCCATCAGATCCATGTCTGGAATGCCCCATAATTGAGTTATTTGGGCAAAGATTTCCGGATGGAGTTCCCACTCCCCCGGATGGAATGTCTGACGACTCAGAAAATCCGCTTCCCAATTTTCCACTCCTGGGATGTGGATCGCAGACAAGTGGCAGGAGTGATCCTCCGCCCATTGAATTATGTTGGTCACTTCTTTCATCGCCAGGGAAGTCCTTGTTCCCCCCTGATGATTGATATATGCAACGGTCGTCATGTTGTCTGACTGAAACCTTATGAATTTGGCCTTTGCTAGTTGAGGCCAAGCTCTGAGAGCATTGAATATCGCTCTCAGTTCCAGAATGTTTATCGGGAGAAGAGACTCTTCCCGAGACCATAGACCCTGAGCTTTCAGGGATTCCCAGACCGTGCCCCAGCCCACTAGGCTGGCGTCGGTCGTGACAATGACCCACTCTGGTCTGCGGAAGCTCATTCCCTGTGACAGATTGTCCAGGGTCAGCCACCAACGGAGTGAATCTCTGGTCTTTTGATCTACTTGAATCGTCGGAGACAAGTCTGTATAATCCCCATTCCACTGTCTGAGCATGCACAGTTGTAATGGTCTTAGATGAATTCGTGCAAAAGGAACTATGTCCATTGTTGCAACCATCAATCCTATTACTTCCATGCACTGCGCTATGGAAGGACGAGGAACAGAATGAAGTACTTGACAAGAGCTTAGAAGTTTTGATTTTCTGACCTCTGTCAGAAAAATCCTCATTTCTAAGGAATCTATTATTGTTCCCAAGAAGGGAACTCTTGTTGACGGGGACAGAGAACTTTTTTCTTTGTTCACCTTCCATCCGTGAGATCTGAGAAAGGCTAGGACGATGTCCGTATGAGCCTTTGCTTTTGACAGGGACGACGCTTGAATCAGGATGTCGTCCAAGTAAGGTACTACTGCAATGCCCCTTGGTCTTAGAACCGCTAGAAGGGACCCTAGTACCTTTGTGAAAATCCTTGGAGCAGTGGCTAATCCAAATGGAAGTGCCATAAACTGGTAATGCTTGTCCAGAAAAGCGAACCTTAGGAACTGATGATGTTCCTTGTGGATAGGAATATGTAGGTACGCATCCTTTAAATCCACGGTAGTCATAAATTGATTTTCCTGGATAGTAGGTAGGATCGTTCGAATAGTTTCCATTTTGAACGATGGTACCCTGAGAAATTTGTTTAGGATCTTTAGATCCAAAATTGGTCTGAATGTTCCCTCTTTTTTGGGAACTATGAACAGATTGGAATAAAATCCCATTCCTTGTTCTCTTATTGGAACTGGATGTATCACTCCCATCTTTAACAGGTCTTCTACACAATGTAAGAATGCCTGTCTCTTTATTTGGTTTGAAGATAATTGAGACCTGTGGAACCTTCCCCTTGGGGGTAGTTCCTTGAATTCCAGGAGATAACCTTGAGAAACTATTTCTAGCACCCAAGGATCCTGAACATCTCTTGCCCAAGCCTGAGCAAAGAGAGAAAGTCTGCCCCCCACTAGATCCGGTCCCGGATCAGGGGCTATCCCTTCATGCTGTTTTGGTAGCAGTGGTAGGCTTCTTGGCCTGCTTACCCTTGTTCCAGCCTTGCATTGGTTTCCAGGCTGGTTTGGGTTGTGAAGTATTACCCTCTTGCTTAGAGGATACAGAATTAGAGACTGGTCCGTTTCTGCGAAAGGGACGAAAATTAGGCTTATTATTAGCCTTAAAAGACCTATCCTGTGGGAGGGCGTGGCCCTTTCCCCCAGTGATGTCTGAAATAATCTCTTTCAAATCAGGTCCAAATTATGTTTTACCTTTGAAAGGAATGTTAAGCAATTTTGTCTTGGAAGACACATCCGCTGACCAAGACTTTAGCCAAAGCACTCTGCGCGCCACGACAGCAAACCCTGAATTTTTCGCCGCTAATCTAGCTAATTGCAAAGCGGCATCTAAAACAAAAGAGTTAGCCAATTTAAGTGCTTGAACTCTGTCCATAACCTCCTCATACGAAGATTCTTTACTGAGCGATTTTTCTAGTTCCTCGAACCAGAAACACGCTGCCGTAGTGACAGGAACAATGCATGAAATTGGTTGTAGAAGGTAACCTTGCTGTACAAAAATCTTTTTAAGCAAACCCTCTAATTTCTTATCCATAGGATCTTTGGAAGCACAACTATCTTCGATAGGAATAGTAGTTTGTTTAGAGTAGAAACCGCCCCCTCGACCTTGGGGACTGTCTGCCATAAGTCCTTTCTGGGGTCGACTATAGGAAATAATTTCTTAAATATAGGGGGGGGGACAAAAGGTATGCCGGGCCTTTCCCACTCTTTATTTACTATGTCCGCCACCCGCTTGGGTATAGGAAAAGCGTCGGGGGGCACCGGAACCTCTAGGAACTTGTCCATCTTACATAATTTCTCTGGAATGACCAAATTGTCACAATCATCCAGAGTAGATAACACCTCCTTAAGCAGTGCGCGGAGATGTTCTAATTTAAATTTAAATGTCACAACATCAGGTTCAGCTTGATGAGAAATTTTTCCTGAATCTGAAATTTCTCCATCAGACAAAACCTCCCTCATGGCCCCTTGAGATTGGTGTGAGGGTATGTCAGAACAGTTATCATCAGCGTCCTCTTGCTCTTCAGTGTTTAAAACAGAGCAATCGCACTTTCTCTGATAAGTAGGCATTTTGGATAAAAGATTTGCTATGGAGTTATCCATTACAGCCGTTAATTGTTGCATGGTAATAAGTATTGGCGCACTAGATGTACTAGGGGCCTCCTGTGTGGGCATAACTGGTGTAGACACAGTAGGGGATGATGTAGTATCATGTTTACTCCCCTCATTTGAGGAATCATCTTGGGCAATATCATTATCTGTTGCATTACTGTCCTTACTTTGTTTGGACACTATGGCACAATTATCACATAAATTTAAATGGGGAGACACATTGGCTTTCATACATATAGAACATAGCTTATCTGATGGTACAGACATGTTAAACAGGCTTAAACTTGTCAACAAAGCACAAAAAACGTTTTAAAATAAAACCGTTACTGTCACTTTAAATTTCAAACTGAAAACACTTTATTACTGAATATGTGAAAAAGTATGAAGGAATTGTTCAAAATTCACCAAAATTTCACCACAGTGTCTTAAAGCATTAAAAGTATTGCACACCAAATTTCAGAGCTTTAACCCTTAAATTAACGGAACCGGAGCCGTTTTTACATTTAACCCCTATACAGTCCCAGAATGAGGCTCTGTCTATAACTAGAAAGGCCCCCATCTGAAAAAGGTGTCCAACACAGTGCCTGCCGTTTTTTTCTAAACGTTCCCCAAGATTATAATACCAATAATTAGTTAGAATCTGCATAATATGCCTAGTAAAGCAATTGTTTTAGCCCACCAAAAAACTCTTAACCATCTCCGTGGAGATGTTGCCTGTGCAACGGCAAAGAGAATGACTGGGGTGGGCGGAGCCTAGGAGGGATCATGTGACCAGCTTTGCTGGGACTCTTTGCCATTTCCTGTTGGGGAAGAGAATATCCCACAAGTAAGGATGACGCCGTGGACCGGACACACCAATGTTGGAGAAATTAAGCTCATTGATTTGCAGGGTTTATAGTGCTAAAATGATATGCTCAAACAGATGAGAGCATGTCATTTTCACACTACAATGACCCTTTAACATGCTTATTTACTAGTGTGCCTAAAAGGGTCAGAATAAAAATAAACGCAACACAATCCCTAAATATGTAATTATTTTGGATTACCACATGAACTGCAAGTACAACACATATACCACCCTTACTGTAAGGTTCTGTTAAATGATCAGTCAGTGAGGAAAAGAACCCCCTAGACAACTGCTTACTTGTCTATCCAAAAACCTGCCCCAGCATACCTCTTCACTCTAATAAACAACAATACAGAATAAATAAGGAACTAAAGCTACTAGAACTAATTTAAATGATCATTGGTTTATAATTACATTCTAATACAGAAGTTTCACCATGATTGCGTCTTTATTTCTATATTTCATTTTCAACTTTTAGCTGAACCTTAAAGGGATACTAAACCAATTTTTTTCTTTAATGATTCAGATAGAGCATGCAATTTTAACCAACTTTCTAATTTACGCCTATTTTCAATTTTTCTTAGTTCCATTGGTATCTTTATTTAAAAAGCAGACATCGAAATCTTAGGAGCCTGACCCTGGATAGCGCTTGCTTATTGGTGGCTTCATTAAGCCACCAATCAGCAAGCGTAACCCAGGTACTGAACCAAAAATGGGCCGGATCCTAAGCTTTACATTCCTGCTTTTAAAATAAAGATACAAAGAGAACGAAGAAAAATAGATAAAAGGAGTAAATTAGAAAGTTGCTTAAAATTACATGCTCTAAATCATGAAAGAAAATTTTTTGGGTTTAGTATCCCTTTAAAAATGTCATCCATGCTGGTAAAAAAAAACAGCTGGGTAGCAACCCTACACATACACACCAACAACAAAAAGCTTTTCACTTCATTATTGACACCCTCAGCAGAAAGATGTAATGCCTTAGAGTACTGACACCCGTTGCTCTAAGTTGCACATATTTAAGCCATGAACTAAGCACAAAGACAGTATTATAAGGAAAAAAAAAGTCAAACAAATATGTGACATATTAATATATGGCTCAAGTCAAATTTATTTGGTTTTCTGAGGCCACACTTAATTTTCTGTAGGATAGTAGAACATAATATATATATATCAACAATTAAAATTATGGGGAGGCAAAAAGTGAGTTTAAAATCCTCCACTAAATACAAAATATAGAAAAAAATAACTCATTGTATAAACCATTTACAAATCTAAACAAGTCAGAAGACTTGCTTTAAACCCAGAAACTCTCTGACTACACTGTTTCCGATGCAGCAAAGGAATCTGGGTAAGATATGCAAATGAGGTTCACAATGACTCACTTCCCTTTGCCTGTCTTAAAAAGCAGGCTAAAAGTAAAAAGGTGAGTCATTGTGAACCTCATTTGCATATATTACCCAGATTCCTTTGCTGCATTGGAAACAGTGTAGTCAGAGAGTTTCTGGGTTTAAAGCAAGTCTTCTGACGTGTTTAGATTTGTAAATGGTTTACACAATGAGTTATTTATATATATATATACATATATATACACACACATACATATACACGTGACCTTCAAAAATATATAAATATATATAATAATAATATATAATATATAATATATCTAAATAGTAAATTATTATTACTTTGCATTGGTCACTTGGGTTAATGCATATGGTCTGGTAGAGAGGAAGCAGGACATAACATGGCTTGTGGTTATTATACATCTACTAATTAAATGGAATAGAGGGTGTCAGAATAACTCCGTGTATGGGGGCCCATTCCCCTTTCAAAAAAACTGAAATTATTGGGTTAAAGAAAAACACTAGCAGTTCCGTTACTAAACCAAGGTTTTATATAATTATTTAAATAGCTTGGTTATAATGGTCTTCATTTTTTTTTTTTTTTTTTAAAGATGTACTAAAAAAGGTCAAAGGGACATTAAACCCAATTTTTTTTTTCATGATTTAGAAAGAGCATGCCATTTTAAACATTTTTCTAATTTACTTCTATTGTCTAATTTGCTTCATTCTCTTGATATACTTTGCTGAAAAGCATATCTAGATAGGCTCAGTAGCTGCTGATTGGTTGCTGCACATAAATGCCTCGTCTGATTGGCTCACCCATGTGCAATGCTATTTCTTCAACAAAGGGTATCTAAAGAATGAAGAAAATTAGATAATACAAGTAAATTGGAATGTTGTTTAAAATTGTATTCTCCATCTGAATCATGAAAGAACATTTTTGGGCTTAGTGTCCCTTTAAGGGACACTAAAGTCAAAATAAAATAATTCAGATCTAGCATGTCGTTTTAAAAGACTATCCAATAAACTTCCATTACCAAATTGTGCACAGTCGTTGTACAGTATATGCACAGTTTCTGCGCACCAGCTCCTACTGAGCATGTGCAAGAGTTCACAGTGTATACGTATAGGAGTCAGTTATTGGCTAATGGCTGTTACGTGAAACAGGGGCCTTCAAATTAAAAAAACTTTATGAAAAAGGTTAGGGAAAAAAAACTAAGTGGTGCCATTGCATTGTCATTTTATTGTGTACTTGTTGGTTGTGTAATTCTACTGTATTTAATGGTCCTGATACTGAAACAGGGCTTAAAGGGACATAAAACCTAATTTTATTCTTACAGGATTCAGATAGAAAATACAATTTTAATTTTAAACAGCTTTCCAATTTACTTCTGTTATCAAATTCGCTTCATTCTCTTGATATCCTTAGTTCAAAATTGTATATGCTACCTGAATCATGAAAGAAAAATTTTGAGTTTCATATACCTTTAAATAAACAAAAGCCAAAAGTGTATTTATCATGTGTGTGTACAATTTGACTTATTCAGAAAATATCCCCAAAAAGAATAATCATGATAACTTTCTTTATACTCAACACATAACTCAGCAAGGATTTATGGGGCTTTCCCCCCCCATTTTTGTTCCACAAATTTATGATGCTATATTTAAAGGGATATGTAACCAATTTTTTTTCTTCCATGATTTAGAAAGAGCGTGCAATTTTAAACAACTTTATAATTGACTTCTATTATCTAATTTGCTTCATTCTCTTGATATTTTTGCTGAAATATATAGATAGGCTCAGTAGCTGCTGATTGGTGGCTGCACATATATGCCTCGTGTGATTAGCTCACCTGTGTGCAATTTCTTCAACAAAAGATATGTAAAAAAATTAAGCAAATTAGATAATAGAAGTAAATAGGAATGTTGTTTAAAATTGTATTCTCTATCTGAATCATGAAAAACATTTTTTGGATTTAGTGTCCCTTTAAAAACACAAAAAACAATAGACAAGTGGAAATGAATGAACAGACCGTTTTAAGAAACAATAGTAGATTGAATAAGTGGAGGAAAACCATAAGATTTTACCTGTCACTCTCAGCAGGACGAAGGGAAGGAAGGCGAAAGCTTGTATTCCGATCTAACTTTGACTGGCTCTTCGTTCTCTTGATTGACCCTTTTAGACGTTTGCTGAAGAAGCCCTTGAATGAAAAATGAGAATCAGTGAGAAAGTGGAATGTTTTGCAATTGATGGACATTACATTTTCCCACTCATAAAACCAGACAACCCAAATAAACAGACAATTGGTCCATTTACAAACTCTGGAGCTTCCTACAGTCATTATCGGGACCTATTAACTCCGGATAGAACATAATAAAATTTGCCCTGATGATAAGGAAATCTGTCATTAAGACACAAAAAAAAAGTTCCTCGGGTTACAAAACGTCCTATGTTTGAGTTAATTTAGCTGCTCTAATTGTGTTTGATTTTTTTTTTTTTTTTTTTTTTTACTGAGGTTGCTTTTTTTTTCTGTTTAAATAACTAATTTCAGATCAATACTAATTATGACAACAGAATTATATAGTAGTTCTACCAATGGAAAAGAAAATCATAAATTATGCTTACCTGATAATTTAATTTCCATCTGTGGGAGGAGAGTCCACTGCTTCATTCATTACTTGTGGGAATTAAGAACCTGGCCACCAGGAGGAGGCAAATACACCACAGCTAAAGGCTTAAATACCTCCCCCACTCCCCTCATCTCCCAGTCATTCTGCAGAGGGAACAAGGAACAGTAGGAGAAATATCAGGGTATAAATGGTGCCAGAAGATTATTAATAAATTTAAGTCCGCCCACTGGAGAAATGGTCGGGTGCAGTGGACTCTCCTCTCACAGATGGAAATTCAATTATCAGGTAAGCATAATTTATGTTTTTCATCTTAATGGGAGGAGAGTCCACTGCTTCATTCATTACTTGTGTGAACAAATACCCAAGCTCTAGAGAACACTGAATGAAAAAAACGGGAGGGTAAAAGGAGGCGGGCCCTATACTGAGTGCACCGCAGCCTGCAGAACCTCTCTCGCAAAAGCTGCTTCCGCCGAAGAAAAAATGTCACATTTATAACATTTTGCAAAAGTATGTAAGGAAGACCAAGTGGCCGCCTTACAAATCTGCTCCATGGAAGCCTCATTCTTAAAGGCCCAAGAAGAGGCCACAGTTCTAGTCGAGTGAGCCGTAATCCTCTGCAGAGGCTTGTGTCCCGCTGTCTCATATGCCAAACAGATCATACTCCTCAACCAAAAAGATAGAGAACTGGCAGAGGCCCATTGTCCCCTGCGCTTCCCTGAATAAACAACAAATAAGGACGAAGTCTGAACTCCTTTGTGGCCTGAACCACATCCAGATTATGAAGTAACCTCTCCTTCGAAGAAGAAGGGTTAGGACACAAAGAAGGAACTACTATTTCCTGATTAATGTTACGACTCAACACCACCTTGGGAAGGAATCCCAATCCAGTGCGAAGAACAGCCTTATCAGCATGAAAAACCAAGTAGGGAGGCTCACATTGCAAGGCCGCCAACTCAGAGACTCTGCGCACCGGTGCAATAGCCAGTAATAATAGGAATTTCTATGAAAGAACCTTAATGTCAAGTGCATGCATAGGCTCAAACGGAGCCCTCTGCAAGACCTTAAGAACCAAGTTTAATCTCAAAGGAGGAGCCGGATTCCTGAAAACAGGCCTGATCCTTACCAGAGCCTGAACAAAGGACTGAATGTCAGGAAGCTGCACAAGCGTCTTATGCAACAGTACAGATAAAGCCAAGATCTGTCCCCTTAGGGAATTAGCGGCAAGACCCTTATCCAGATAGTCTTGGAGAAAGGCCAAAATCATGGATACCCTGAACTTATGCCATGGATATCCTCGTTCCTCACACCAGGACAAGTAGGTCCTCCACACCTTGTGGTAGATGCGTCGAGTAACCGGCTTCCTGGCCTGTACGAGGAAGCCTTGGCTAAGACTAGACGTTCAATCACCACGCAGTCAGCCTCAGAGAATCTAGATTTTGATGTAGAAAGGGACCTTGAACCAGCAGATCCCTGTGACAAGGTAACTTCCACGGCGGAGATGACGACATTGCCACCAGATCCACAAACCACATCCTCCGCGACCACAACGGAGCAATCAGAATAGCCGAAGCGCGCTCCTGCTTGATGCGTACCACTACCCGAGGTAGAAGAGGCAATGGTGGAAATATGTCAATTAGGTTGAAGTCCCGCCAAGGCACCTATCAGTTCCGTCTGGGCATCCCTGCATCGCGACCCGTATCTGGGTAGCTTGCAATTGGGTCTGGACGCCATGAGATCTATCTCCAGCGTCCCCCATCTGCTGCAGATTTCTGCGAACATCTCGGGATGGAGGGACCATTCCCCTGGATGAAACGTCTGTCTGCTCAGAAAATCCGCTTCCCGGAATGTGGATCGCTGAGAGCAAACAATTGTGAATCTCCGCCCACTCCAGAATCCGAGATACTTCCCTCATGGCTAGGGAGCTTCTCGTCCCCCCCTGATGGTTTATGTAAGCCACTGAGGTAATGTTGTCTGACTGTAATCTGATTAATCGGGATGACCCCAGAAGGGGCCAAGCCCTCAGAGCGTTAGATATTGCTAGAAGTTCCAAAATATTTATCAGTAGACTCGATTCTTCTTGAGTCTATCTGCCCTGTGCCCTTTTTGGGAGGGAAAGCAAGCGAGACTTAGAAGTCATGTCCGCAGATCACGACTTTAGCCACAGAGCCCTGCGGGCTAAAACAGAAAAACCTGACGTTTTAGCATTCAGGCGAATAATCTGCATGTTAGCATCACAAATGAACGAATGCGCCACTCTTAAGGCCTTGATTCGTTCTAGAATTTCATCGAGAGGAGTCTCCACCTTGACCATAGCTGATAGAGCGTCACACCAGTAGGTAGCTGCACCAGCCACCGCAGCGACCGCCACCGCCGGTTGGAAAAAAAAACCCCATGAGTTGGAATATCTCCGAAGCATGGATTCCATCTTTTTATCCATGGGTTCTTTGAAAGAGGAGCTATCCTCTAGCGGAATAGTCGATCACTTAGCAAGCGTTGAGATAGCACCAATCACCTTAGGGACAGTTCCCCACAGTTCAAGCTGTGCTTCCGGAATGGGGAAAAGCTTTTTAAAAGAAGAAGAGGGGAAAAAGGTTGAACCATTCATTCTTAATGTTGTTAGCCATTTTTACTGCACTACCCTGTCCTCATAAACCCTATACAGTTTAGGAATCGGAGGTTCCTCCAGTAGTTTCGGTTCCGGAACCTCCAACGTAGAAAGCACCTCTTTCAGCAGAAAGCGCAAATGCTCCATCTTAAATTTGAAATCTGACTCCTCTGCAGACGGAGGCCTAGACGTAGCTGATTCCGACCCCGAAGCGACATCCTCCGATAAGTCAGTGTTGTCCTCCTCAGCGGATAATCTGTCAGAGACATCCAGCGGAGTCGAAGACCCCTGAGACGGATAGCAGTGATGTAGCTTCCGCTTGCGCTTAGTAGGGCGAGGCAACACTTTAATGGCCGCAGAAACCGCTGTCTGTAATTGATCAACGAAGTCTGGAGGCCAAAGGACCCCTCCCCCAGAAGGATTAGTAAGGCCTTGGGGAACTGCTTGTGTAATCAGAGATGATTGCAGGGAACGCACCTCGCGGGGTGGGGAGCCCTCAGAGGTGGACGGCTCAGTCGTACTAAATACCCTATTCTTTTTGGAAATAGCAATATTGTCAAAGCTTGTGGAACAGAGTTGAAAAGGCGGATCAACTGCAACCTCCTCACAATACACACAGTTAATGGGTTTGGATAAAGAGGAACATATTACATAACATATCAGAGTCCTCCATAGCTTGTGCCTTTATTACGGACTTCATCAAAAATAAATGGCACCTTTATATCCCAATGGCCAGGGCAGTCACCACCTCCTATGACCAGGACTACAAGAAACAGCTGTCGTCTCCTTCAAACGCAGGTCTAGAAAGAGGAAGTTGCAGAGGCCACATCCGGTCACATGGAGTGCCATGCAGGACCGCCCCTGCACTCGAGAGAAGGACGCGCCAAAAAAAACTGCCTCAATCTCTCGCTAATGAACTGTGTTCCACACTGACAGAGCCTCATCTCACACAAATGCAGTAGAAAAACACAATAAACAATATTATGAATAATAATATCCCCCCCTGTTCCACAGCCCAATTCTGAGGGTATTGCCCTAGATTCTATAAAGATAAAAGGAGCCACACTGTGACCCTGTCTTTTTGCGTTATCAAATATAAATATATATATATATATATATATATATAAATGAAACCGGAATCAACGCCGTGGAACAGAAAGACGGCCCTTCAAGTGTGACAGGGTAGTAGCATCGCTCCTGACATGGACTTGAGAGAAGAAAAGCAGGCATCAAAACTCATTGCTAATGGAGCTGTTAAACTGAGTTGGATGGTTTCGAAGAAAGACTCTCTCTGCATCTCCAGACTCTAACATTCACCCATGCTCTCACTGAGAAGCTGACAGGACTACTTAAAACTCCAGTCCCATTTTGAAGAGTACTACCTTCCATAAGAGACTACTCTGTATCTTCCGACACTTCTCTGCCAACCTCCTGTGACGAAAGGCAAAGAATGACTGGGGGATGAGAAAAGTGGGGGAGGTATTTAAGCTTTTGGCTGAGGTGTCTTTGCCTTCTCCTGGTGGCCGGGTTCTTAATTCCCACAAGTAATGAATGAAGCAGTGGACTCTCCTCCCATTAAGATGGAAAACAATAGATGTAGAAAAATTATCTATTCACTATAAAGTGATATTTAATTAATTTTAAGCATCTGCAGTACATATTGGGAATTAAAGGGACGGTAAACTTTGTTTTTAGGCACCTAAAGAAAACACTGTTCGGTGTTGTATAAATTTAGCGTATATGTTATTTACTTATTTTTAAAATTATATTTTTTTTATAATAAAAATTACCATATTCTCCCACAGTGTTGGCTGTAACCACAACCTCTGTGAAACACTTTTCCCTTGATTAGAAATTCATCCTATGGCAATCTGTAATTTATGCATATTAATTAGGTTTGTGCTTAATGACAAATTATTGACCATTATGGTCTTTATAAATCTTTACAGGTACTCATTTGGCGTGACTCTCACCATACAGAGGTAAATGATTATATTTATTTAAAGGGACAGTCAAGTCAAAATTAAACTTGCATGATTCAGATAGGGCATACCATTTTAAGCAACTTTCCAATTTGCTTTGTTCTCTTGTTGAAAGGTAAACCTAGGTAGGCTCATATGCTAATTTTTAAAGGCTTGAAGGTTGCCTGTTATCTCAGTGCTTTTGGGCAATTTTCACTTTTAGACAGTGCTAGATCATGTGTGTCATATAGATAGCATTGTGCTCATGCCTGTGGAGTTATTTATGAGTCAGCACTGATTGGCTTAAAGGCAAGTCTGTCAAAAGAACTGAAATTATGGGCAGTCTGCAGAGGCTTAGATACAAGGTAATCACATAGGTAAAAAGTATATTAATATAAGTGTTGGTTATGCAAAACTGGGGAATGTGTAATAAAGGGATTATCTATCTTTTTAAACAATAAAACATTTCAAATAGACTGTCCCTTTAACTGCCTAAGGGATAGGCGATACATATATAAACACACACACACGCAAAGGTGCAAACACACACACTAAACCACACATGTGCACACGCAATGGCGCAAAGAAGCACACTAATGCACGCATGCATTTTTATACATACAGATAAATTCTGTTGCACCTCAGGAAAAATATGCAGCCAAGAAGGAAAGTTAGGACAAGTTCTTAAAACGCAAGCAGAAGTTGTGATATCATTTTAAAGGGATACACATACACTAAGCTTAAACAAAGTTTAAAACTGAATATAATTATATTAAAGAGTTATCGATCCAACATGGTGGGAAATATGAAAGCATTTAATGCATTCCCCGAATACAATAAGATTTGAACATTTGGTCCAGACTAATCATATTAAGTTATTGCTCTAGTGCAGTATCAGTAGCCGAAGAAAATGATTTAACAAAAGTAATTTAAAACTAAAAGACAAAAATCGAGAAAAAGCCAGCCAGACCAAGCGCAGGTCCAGTAAAATCTGAGACAGGAAACAACTAATACAATTTCTTTGCTGCTCGTAGGTTTTTAGACTATTGAAAAAATAAAATGGTCTATGTGTTGTACAAATGTTTTAATGCACCAGATAATCTTAAAGGGACACTGAACCCAAATGTTATCTTCCGTGATTCAGATAGAGCATTCAATTTTAAGCAACTTTCTAATTTACTTATATTATCAAATTTTCTTCATTCTCTTGGTATCTTTATTTGAAATGCAAGAATGTATGTTTAGATGCCGGCCCATATTGGTGAACAACCTGTGTTGTTCTTGCCAATTGGTGGATAAATTCATCCACCAATAAAAAAAAGTGCTGTCCAGAGTTCTTAACCAAATAGAGATTAGATGCCTTCTTTTTCAAATAAAGATAGCAAGAGAACAAAGAAAAATTGATAAAAGGAGTACATTAGAAAGTTGCTTAAAATTGCATGCTCTATCTGAATCACGAAATAATTTTTTTGGGTTCAGTGTCCCTTTAAAGGGACAGTCTAGTAAAAAAAACATAATTTATTTAAGAACTTACCTGATAAATTCATTTCTTTCATATTGGCAAGAGTCCATGAACTAGTGACATATGGGATATACAATCCTACCAGGAGGGGCAAAGTTTCCCAAACCTCAAAATGCCTATAAATACACCCCTCATCACACCCACAATTCAGTTTAACTAATAGCCAAGCAGTGGGGTGATAAAGAAAGGAGTAGAAAGCATCAACAAAGGAAATTTGGAAATAATTGTGCTTTATACAAAAAATCATAACCACCATAAAAAGGGTGGGCCTCATGGACTCTTGCCAATATGAAAGAAATGAATTTATCAGGTAAGTTCTTACATAAATTATGTTTTCTTTCATGTAATTGGCAAGAGTCCATGAGCTAGTGACATATGGGATATCAATACCCAAGATGTGGAGTCTTCCACTCAAGAGTCACTAGAGAGGGAGGGAATAAAAATAAAAAACAGCCATATTCCGCTGAAAAAATTAATCCACAACCCAAAAAAATAAGTTTATTTTCATTTTTGAAAGAAAAAACTTAAATCAAAAGCAGAAGAATCAAACTGAAACAGCTGCCTGAAGAACTTTTCTACCAAAAACTGCTTCCGAAGAAGCAAATACATCAAAACGGTAGAATTTAGTAAATGTATGCAAAGAGGACCAAGTCGCCGCTTTGCAAATCTGATCAACTGAAGCTTCATTCTTAAAAGCCCACAAAGTGGAGACTGATCTAGTAGAATGAGCTGTAATTCTCTGAGGAGGGGCCTGACCAGACTCCAAATAAGCTTGATGAATCAAAAGTTTCAACCAAGAAGCCAGGGAAATAGCAGAAGCCTTCTGACCTTTCCTAGGACCAGAAAATAAAACAAATAGACTGGAAGTTTTCCTGAAATCTTTAGTAGCTTCCACATAATATTTCAAAGCTCTTACCACATCCAAAGAATGTAAGGATCTCTCCAAAGAATTCTTAGGATTAGGACATAAGGAAGGGACAACAATTTCTCTACTAATGTTGTTAGAATTCACAACCTTAGATAAAAATTGAAAAGAAGTCCGCAAAACTGCCTTATCCTGATGAGAAATCAGAAAAGGAGACTCACAAGAAAGAGCAGATAACTCAGAAACTCTTCTAGCAGAAGAGATGGCCAAAAGGACCAACACTTTCCAAGAAAGTAGTTTAATGTCTAAAGAATGCATAGGTTCAAATGGAGGAGCCTGTAAAGCCTTCAGAACCAAATTAAGACTCCAAGGAGGAGAAATTGACTTAATGACAGGCTTAATACGAATTAAAGCCTATACAAAACAGTGTATATCAGGAAGTATAGCAATCTTTCTGTGAAATCAAACAGAAAGAGCGGAGATTTGTCCTTTCAAGGAACCTGCAGACAAACCCTTATCCAAACCATCCTGAAGGAACTGTAAAATTCTAGGAATTCTAAAAGAATGCCAGGAGAATTTATGAGAAGAACACCATGAAATGTAAGTCTTCCAAACTCTATAATAAATCTTTCTAGAGACAGATTTACGAGCTTGTAACATAGTATTAATCACTGAATCAGAGAAACCTCTATGACTTAGAACTAAGCGTTCAATTTCCATACCTTCAAATTTAATGATTTGAAATCCTGATGGAAAAACGGACCTTGAGATAGTAGGTCCGGCCGTAACGGAAGTGGCCAAGGCGGGCAACTGGACATCCGAACCAGATCCGCATACCAAAAACCTGTGTGGCCATGCTGGAGCCACCAGCAACACAAAAGACTGTTCCATGATGATTTTGGACATCACTCTTGGAAGGAGAACTAGAGGCGGGAAGATGTAAGCAGGATGATAACACCAAGGAAGTGTCAGATCATCCACTGCTTCCGCCTGAACATCCCTGGACCAGGACAGGTATCTGGGGAGTTTCTTGTTTAGATGAGAGGCCATGAGATCTATCTCTGGAAGACCCCACATCTCAACAATCTGAGAAAACACATCTGGATGGAGAGACCACTCCCCTGGATGTAAAGTCTGGCGGCTGAGATAATCTGCCTCCCAATTGTCTACACCTGGGATATGCACCGCAGAGATTAGACAGGAGCTGGAACTGTGAGTCCCACCCTGATGATTGACATAAGCCACAGTTGTGATATTGTCTGTCTGTAAAGAGGCAAACATCAATGTGGTATTGAAACAATGAAAAAATTTGGCGCCGGAAATGACACACTCGCGTCACTAATGACGCCACCATGTGAAAGGTCTCGGCGTCATGTATGACGCCGGAAATGACGAAGTTGCTTCATAAACGTATTTTTTCGCGCCAAAAATATTTTTGCGCCAAGAATGACGCAATAAAGTTTAGCATTTGACGCACCCGCGGGCCTAATACCCGCAATAGCAAGAAGTAGTCAATTGAAAAAAAGACTATAAATCCCAGGTAAGAAATAAATTTCTTAAAATGTTTATATTCCCAAAATATGAAACGGACAGTCTGCTGAAGGAAATACATGAACCTGACTCATGGCAAATATAAGTACAATACATATATTTAGAACTTTATATAAATGCATAAAGTGCCAAACCATAGCTGAGGTGTCTTAAAGGGACAGTCAACACCAGAATTTTTGTTGTTTTAGAAGATAGATAATCCCTTTATTACCCATTCCCCAGTTTTGCATAACCAACACAGTTATAATAATACACGTTTTACCTCTGTAATTATCTTGTATCTAAGCTTCTGCTGACTGCCCCCTTATTTCAGTTCTTTTGACAGACATGCAGTTTAGCCAATCAGTGCTCACTCCTAGGTCACTTTACGTGCATGAGCTTAATGTTATCTATATGAAACATGTGAACTAATGCCCTCTAGTGGTCAAAATGTATTCAGATTAGAGGCAGTCTTCAAGGTCTAAGAAATTAGCATATGAACCGCCTAGTTTTAGCTTTCAACTAAGAATACCAAGAGAACAAAGCAAAATTGGTGATAAAAGTAATTGGGAAGTTGTTTAAAATTGCATGCCCTATTTAAAACATGAAAGTTCTTTTTGGACTTGACTGTCCCTTTAAGTAATAAAAAACATACTTAACAAAAAACACCCATCCACATATAGCAGATAGCCAAACCAGTACTAAAACAGTTATTAGTAGAGGTAATGGTAAATTGAGAGTATATCGTCAATCTGAAAAGGGAGGTAGGAGATGAATCTCTATGACCGATAACAGAGAACCTATGAAATAGACCCCCGTTAGGGAAATCATCGTATTCGAATAAGTGATACTCCCTTCACAACCCTCTGACATTCGCTGCACTCTGAGAGGAATCGGGCTTCAACAATGCTGAGAAGCGCATATCAACGTAGAAATCTTAGCACAAACTTACATCACCACCTCCATAGGAGGCAAAGTTTGTAAAACTGAATTGTGGGTGTGGTGAGGGGTGTATTTATAGGCATTTTGAGGTTTGGGAAACTTTGCCCCTCCTGGTAGGATTGTATATCCCATATGTCACTAGCTCATGGACTCTTGCCAATTAAATGAAAGAAATAAACTTTCATGATTCAGATAGAGAAAGGTTTTCAAACCTTTCCTCAGACCTCTCTAACAGGCCACTTTTTGTGGATATCTGAACTAGAGCACAGGTGAAAAAAAAAGCTGATTAGTAAACATGGTTATTTTACCTGCTCTCAACCAAGGTTATCCAGAAAACCTGGCCTGTTGGGGAGGTTTGAGTTGAAAACCAATCAGATAGGGCATGTAATTTTAAACAACTTTCAAGTTACTTTTATCACCAATTTTGCTTTGTTCTCTTGGTATTCTTAGTTGAAAGCTAAACCTAGGCTCATATGCTAATGTCTTAGCCAATGAAGGCCACCTCTTATCTGAATGCATTTTGACAAGTTTTTCACAACTAGAAGACGTTAGCTCAGGTGTGCCATATAGATAAACATTGTGCTCATGCCCTTGGAGTTACCACTGATTAGCTAAAATGCAAGTCTGGCAAAAGAACTGAAATAAGGGGACAGTCTGCAGAGGCTTAGATACAAGGTGATCACAGAGGTAATAAGGGCTCGATTTATCAAAGCCCTACGGCTGCAAGTTCTCATAATAACCTGCTTGCCGTATTTAACAAGCAGCGGTCACCAGACCGCTGCTTCCCTAACCTCTTCGCCACCTCTAAGGTGGCTAAATTCAATCTCCGCGGTCTAGTCCTGCCCGCGCGTGATGGGCTGTGCGCGGGCAGGGGGCGGGATTGCACGCGAGCGCAAAAACAGAATTTATGCTTACCTGATAAATTACTTTCTCCAACGGTGTGTCCGGTCCACGGCGTCATCCTTACTTGTGGGAATATCTCTTCCCCAACAGGAAATGGCAAAGAGTCCCAGCAAAGCTGGCCATATAGTCCCTCCTAGGCTCCGCCCACCCCAGTCATTCGACCGACGGACAGGAGGAAAAATATAGGAGAAACCATATGGTACCGTGGTGACTGTAGTTAGAGAAAATAATTCATCAGACCTGATTAAAAAACCAGGGCGGGCCGTGGACCGGACACACCGTTGGAGAAAGTAATTTATCAGGTAAGCATAAATTCTGTTTTCTCCAACATTGGTGTGTCCGGTCCACGGCATCATCCTTACTTGTGGGAACCAATACCAAAGCTTTAGGACACGGATGAAGGGAGGGAGCAAATCAGGTTACCTAAACGGAAGGCACCACGGCTTGCAAAACCTTTCTCCCAAAAATAGCCTCTGAAGAAGCAAAAATATCAAATTTGTAAAATTTGGCAAAAGTGTGCAGTGAAGACCAATTCGCTGCCTTGGCAGAAGCCTCGATCTTGAAGGCCCATGTGGAAGCCACAGCCCTAGTGGAGTGAGCTGTGATTCTTTCAGGAGGCTGCCGTCCGGCAGTCTCGTAAGCCAATCGGACGATGCTTTTAAGCCAAAAGGAAAGAGAGGTAGAAGTCGCTTTTTGACCTCTCCTTTTACCAGAATAGACGACAAACAGAGAAGATGTTTGTCTGAAATCTTTTGTAGCCTCTAAATAGAATTTTAGAGCACGGACTAAGTCCAAATTGTGTAACAAACGTTCCTTCTTTGAAACTGGATTCGGACACAAAGAAGGTACAACGATCTCCTGGTTAATATTTTTGTTAGAAACAACCTTTGGAAGAAAACCAGGCTTAGTACGCAAAACCACCTTATCTGCATGGAACACCAGATAGGGCGGAGAACACTGCAGAGCAGATAACTCTAGCAGAAGAAATAGCAACCAAAAACAAAACTTTCCAAGATAATAACTTAATATCTATGGAATGTAGAGGTTCAAACGGAACCCCTTGAAGAACTGAAAGAACTAGATTTAGACTCCAGGGAGGAGTCAAAGGTCTGTAAACAGGCTTGATCCTAACCAGAGCCTGAACAAATGCTTGAACATCTGGCACAGCTGCCAGTCGTTTGTGTAGTAAGACAGATAAAGCAGAAATCTGTCCCTTTAGAGAACTCGCAGATAATCCTTTATCCAAACCTTCTTGCAGAAAGGAAAGAATCTTAGGAATTTTTATCTTATTCCATGGGAATCCCTTGGATTCACACCAACAGATATATCTTTTCCATATTTTATGGTAAATCTTTCTAGTTACCGGTTTTCTGGCCTGAACCAGAGTATCTATCACAGAATCTGAAAACCCACGCTTTGATAGAATCAAGCGTTCAATCTCCAAGCCGTCAGCTGGAGGGAGATCAGATTTGGATGTTCGAATGGACCCTGAACAAGAAGGTCCTGTCTCAAAGGTAGCTTCCATGGTGGAACCAATGACATATTCACCAGGTCTGCATACCAAGTCCTGCGTGGCCACGCAGGAGCTATCAAGATCACTGAGGCCCTCTCCTGCTTGATCCTGGCTACCAGCCTGGGAATGAGAGGAAGCGGTGGAAACACGTAGGCTAGGTTGAAGGTCCAAGGCGCTACTAGTGCATCCACTAGAGTCGCCTTGGGATCCCTGGATCTGGACCAGTAGCAAGGAACCTTGAAGTTCTGACGAGACGCCATCAGATCCATGTCTGGAATGCCCCATAATTTAGTCAACTGGGCAAAGATCTCCGGGTGGAGTTCCCACTCCCCCGGATGGAATGTCTGACGACTCAGATAATCCGCTTCCCAGTTTTCCACACCTGGGATGTGGATCGCAGATAGATGGCAGGAGTGATCCTCCGCCCATTGTATTATTTTGGTCACTTCTTTCAGCGCCAGGGAACTCCTTGTTCCCCCCTGATGATTGATATACGCAACAGTCGTCATGTTGTCTGATTGGAATCTTATGAATCTGGCCTTTGCAAGCTGAGGCCAAGCCCTGAGAGCATTGAATATCGCTCTTAGTTCCAGAATGTTTATCGGGAGAAGAGACTCTTCCCGAGACCATGGTCCCTGAGCTTTCAGGGATTCCCAGACCGCGCCCCAGCCCACTAGACTGGCGTCGGTCGTGACAATGACCCACTCTGGTCTGCGGAAGCTCATTCCCTGGGATAGGTGGCCCAGGGTTAGCCACCAACGGAGTGAATCTCTGGTCTTCTGATCTACTTGAATCACTGGAGACAAGTCTGTATAGTCCCCATTCCACTGTTTCAGCATGCACAGTTGTAATGGTCTTAGATGAATTCGCGCAAAAGGAACTATGTCCATTGCTGCAACCATCAACCCTACTACTTCCATGCACTGAGCTATGGAAGGACGTGGAACAGAGTGAAGAACTTGACAAGCGCTTAGAAGTTTTGACTTTCTGACATCTGTCAGAAAAATCCTCATTTCTAAGGAATCTATTATTGTTCCCAAGAAGGGAACTCTTGTTGACGGAGACAGAGAACTTTTTTCTATGTTCACCTTCCATCCGTGAGATCTGAGAAAGGCCAGAACGATGTCTGTATGAGCCTTTGCTTTTGAAAGAGACGACGCTTGTATTAGAATGTCGTCCAAGTATGGTACTACTGCAATGCCCCTCGGTCTTAGAACCGCTAGAAGGGACCCGAGTACCTTTGTGAAAATTCTTGGAGCAGTGGCTAATCCGAATGGGAGGGCCACAAACTGGTAATGTTTGTCCAGAAAGGCGAACCTTAGGAACTGATGATGTTCTTTGTGGATAGGAATATGTAGGTACGCATCCTTTAGATCCACGGTAGTCATAAATTGACCTTCCTGGATAGTGGGTAGAATCGTTCGAATGGTTTCCATCTTGAACGATGGTACCCTGAGAAATTTGTTTAGGATCTTTAAATCCAAAATCGGTCTGAAGGTTCCCTCTTTTTTGGGAACTACGAACAGATTTGAATAAAATCCCATTCCTTGTTCCGTTATTGGAACTTGGTGTATCACTCCCATCTTTAACAGGTCTTCTACACAATGTAAGAATGCCTGTCTCTTTATTTGGTTTGAGGATAAGTGAGACATGTGGAACCTTCCCCTTGGGGGTAGTTCCCTGAATTCCAGAAGATAACCCTGAGAAACTATTTCTAGCGTCCAGGGATCCTGAACATCTCTTGCCCAAGCCTGAGCAAAGAGAGAGAGTCTGCCCCCTACTAGATCCGGTCCCGGATCGGGGGCTAATCCTTCATGCTGTTTTGTTAGCAGCAGCAGGCTTCTTGGCCTGCTTACCCTTGTTCCAGCCTTGCATAGGTTTCCAGGCTGGTTTAGGCTGTGAGGCATTACCCTCTTGCTTAGAGGATGCAGAATTAGAGGCCGGTCCGTTCCTGAAATTGCGAAAGGAACGAAAATTAGACTTATTCTTGGCCTTGAAAGGCCTATCTTGTGGAAGGGCGTGGCCCTTTCCCCCAGTGATGTCTGAGATAATCTCTTTCAATTCTGGCCCAAAGAGAGTTTTACCTTTGAAAGGGATGTTAAGCAATTTTGTCTTGGATGATACATCCGCTGACAAAGACTTTAGCCAAAGCGCTCTGCGCCACAATTGCAAACCCTGAATTTTTTGCCGCTAATCTAGCTAATTGCAAAGCAGCATCTAAAATAAAGGAGTTAGCCAACTTAAGTGCGTGAACTCTGTCCATAACCTCCTCATATGGAGTCTCTCTACTGAGCGACTTTTCTAGTTCCTCGAACCAGAACCACGCTGCTGTAGTGACAGGAACAATGCACGAAATGGGTTGTAGAAGGTAACCTTGCTGTACAAAAATCTTTTTAAGCAAACCTTCCAATTTTTTATCCATAGGATCTTTGAAAGCACAACTATCCTCAATAGGAATAGTAGTGCGCTTGTTTAGAGTAGAAACTGCCCCCTCGACCTTAGGGACTGTCTGCCATAAGTCCTTTCTGGGGTCGACCATAGGAAATAATTTCTTAAATATAGGTGGGGGAACAAAAGGTATGCCGGGCTTCTCCCACTCCTTATTCACTATGTCCGCCACCCGCTTGGGTATAGGAAAAGCGTCGGGGTGCACTGGAACCTCTAGAAACTTGTCCATCCTGCATAATTTCTCTGGAATGACCAAGTTGTCACAATCATCCAGAGTAGATAACACCTCCTTAAGCAGTGCGCGGAGATGTTCTAATTTAAATTTAAATGTCACAACATCAGGTTCAGCTTGTTGAGAAATTTTTCCTGAATCTGAAATTTCCCCATCTGACAAAACCTCCCTCATGGCCCCTTCAGATTGGTGTGAGGGTATGACAGAACAATTATCATCAGCGCCCTCCTGCTCTTCAGTGATTAAAACAGAGCAATCGCGCTTTCTCTGATATGCAGGCATTTTGGATAAAATATTTGCTATGGAGTTATCCATTACAGCCGTCAATTGTTGCATGGTAATAAGCATTGGTGCGCTAGAAGTACTAGGGGCCTCCTGCGTGGGCAAAACTGGTGTAGACACAGTAGGAGATGATGTAGTATCATGTCTACTCCCCTCATCTGAGGAATCATCTTGGGCAATTTCATTATCTGTGGCAGTACTGTCCTTACTTTGTTTGGACGCTATGGCACAATTATCACACAATTTTGAATGGGGAGACACATTGGCTTTCATACATATAGAACATAGCTTATCCGAAGGCACAGACATGTTAAACAGGCTTAAACTTGTCAATAAAGCACAAAAACCGTTTTAAAACAAAACCGTTACTGTCTCTTTAAATTTTAAACAGAGCACACTTTATTACTGAATATGTGAAAAAGTATGAAGGAATTGTTCAAAATTTACCAAAATTTCACCACAGTGTCTTAAAGCATTAAGAGTATTGCACACCAATTTTCAGAGCTTTAACCCTTAAAATAACGAAACCGGAGCCGGTTACAAATTTAACCCCTATACAGTCCCAACTACAGCCTTTGCTGTGACTTTATCAAGCCCAGAGGGGAATACGATACCAAATGACGCCTTCTAGAAACTTTTCCAACCACTTTCAGGTCCTCACACATGCATCTGCATGTCTTGCTCTCAAAAACAACTGCGCAGTAATGGCGCGAAAATGAGGCTCAGCCTACAACTGGAAAGGCCCTCCCTGACTGGAAAAGGTGTCTAACATAGTGCCTGACGTTAAAAAACGTTCCCCAAGTTTATAAGTGTGAATTATCAGCATAAACATGTATAAAATGTCCAAATAAAGCAATCGATTTAGCCCATAAAAGTGTCTACCAGTTTTATAGCCCATATTAAGCCCTTTATTCTGTTTGAGACTAAGAAAATGGCTTACCGGTCCCCATGAGGGGAAATGACAGCCTTCCAGCATTACACAGTCTTGTTAGAAATATGGCTAGTGATACCTTAAGCAGAAAAGTCTGCTAACTGTTTCCCCCAACTGAAGTTACTTCATCTCAACAGTCCTATGTGGAAACAGCAATCGATTTTAGTTACTGTCTGCTAAAATCATCTTCCTCTCACAAACAGAAATCTTCATCTTTTTCTGTTTCAGAGTAAATAGTACATACCAGCACTATTTTAAAATAACAAACTCTTGATAGTAGAATAATAAAACTACATTTAAACACCACATACTCTTAACCATCTCCGTGGAGATGTTGCCTGTGCAACGGCAAAGAGAATGACTGGGGTGGGCGGAGCCTAGGAGGGACTATATGGCCAGCTTTGCTGGGACTCTTTGCCATTTCCTGTTGGGGAAGAGATATTCCCACAAGTAAGGATGACGCCGTGGACCGGACACACCAATGTTGGAGAAATAGCGCTCGCGTGCAATGGTAATTTTCTGCGGGGAAATTCACCCCGACACAGGCGAGCTGAGGCGTACAGGGGCGCGTATATGCGCCCCCTGTCCGCCTCAGCTTTAATAAATCAAGCCCTAAGTGTCTTAATATAACTGTGTTAGTAATGCAAAACTGGGGAATGGGTAATAAAGGGATTTCTATCTTTTTAAACAATACAAATTCTGGTGTAGACTGTCCCTTTAATAACAACAGAATTGCATCACATTTATCAATATTTTGGATGCTTTTTTCTTTAAATTTCATTGTTGGTAAACCCGTGGGTGTTAACGCACATTAAAAATGAGTCACAAAGAGAAGCATTTTGAGCATCAGTTATCTATAACAAGCCTAACAAGTACTAGTCACCGAGTCCTCGACTCAAGCTTTTTACAGATTTTATTTTACAATCCAGTTCACTTATATTAAAATGTATCTCTTTCTTTCGGAAACCTTTGTTAAAATTTAAAGGGAAAGTGTACTGTAAAAATATTCTCCCTTTTAATGTGTTTTCAAATGATCTATTTTTATCTGCTATAATGTATTACATTGTTTACAAATAGCTCCATTACCTTTATTTTGTCATTTGAAATAACCAGTTTTTCAGCTGAACCCATCATTTATAATTTAATAGGACATGAAACCCCAAACCATTTTAAATAACTTTTCAATTTACATTTATTGACAAATTTGCCTTATTTTCTTGGTATCCTTTGTTGAAGGAGCAGCAATACACTACTGGGAGCTAGCTGAACACATTGGGTGAGCCAATGACAAGAGGTATAGATATACTGCTGCATATGCAGCCACAATTAGCTGTTAGCTCCCAGTAGTGCATTGCTTCTCCTGAGTCTACCAAGGAATGCTTTTCAACCAAGGATACTAAAATTATGAAGAAAATTAGATGATAGAAGCGAATTTAAAAGTTATTTAAAATTAGGCATGTGCAATTGGATCATTCGTGACAATCCGAATGCAAAAGGGAATGCGGCCGGTCACAGCATTCGGCTCTGTTTGAGATGGATTTCTCCTTGTGAAAGTGCAACATACTAAGATCTAGATTTGCACAGAACTTAGTGTGTTGAATTTTCAAAGGAAGAAATCCGTCTCGAAAAAGAGCCGAATGCCGTGAGTGGTTGCCTTTATTTGCATTTGGGTTCATCATGAATGACCTTTTTAAAATTGCATGCTCTATCTGAATCATTTTAATGCAAGTTTAATTTTGAATTAAATGTCCCTTTAAAATGCCAATACTGCTGTAATGGTTTCAGAAAAGCTATGTAAACAAAACAGAGGCATCAGGAAAAAAAAATCTCATAGCGGGGGGTATGGGTAACAGGAGTCCAGACCTTTTTAAAAGGCAGTCCTACACTAACTTTAAATACAGTGGCTGACACCAAGGGGTCGATTTATCAAACTTCGGCCAACAGGGGCGTACATATGTGCCCCTGTCTGCCGCATCTCGCCTCTGGTGGGCTGAATTCCGCTGCCAGAATTCAGCATTGCACAAGAACGCTATTTTGAGCTCTTGTGCAACGCCACCCCCCTGCCCGCACACAGTCAATTACATTGGGGCAGGAGCTGTCAATCTTCCCAGTCGGATGAGACCGGGGAGATTGAAATTCTCCACCTAAGAGGTGTCGAAGAGGTCAGGGAAGCAGCGGTCTGATAACCACCGCTTGTTAGATACTGACTGCAGGGTTCTCTTGTGAGAACCTGCAGTCGTAGGTGG